>NC_056737.1:917885131-918040131 GCF_019279795.1 Protopterus annectens
TCAAAAAGCACTTCCTTCCATGTATGTGTAGTTCAAAAAAAAAATCTATGTTTCTACAGGGGGGCTTTGCCCCCCTGCACCCCATACACACACCCTACTTTAATATTCTCACTCTGAGATCGTACTACAGTGGGGAAAAGGGAATTTTACCTTACCTGCACTGTAGTCCGACAGGCGCACATACATGGAAGCGATTGTTGATGTTAAGTGCTTTTGTGTATGTGTGTTCGGTGTTTTGTGATTCGGACATATGCTAGTCGAGCATGTGTCCAGATCATAGATATATACGTATATATATATATATATATATATATATGTAGCAACAGTACCCAGATGGATGCGTGCAAAAGTCCAATTTAACACAGAGTCACAGATCAAACCAATACAATATATTTAATGATGCAAAAAATAAAAACGTTAGCGCTATCAGGGTATGCTATGGGCACGAGCTGCGCTAATTCATACGCCAACCTTGTTTTGGCTGTATGGGAGAAAGAGGTCATACTGACATGTCCTCATGTCGTCTTTTATAGACGATTTGTTGATGACCTCTTTCTCCTATGGCATGGCTCAGTTATAGAATTGGAATCCTTTCTGTCTTATATCAATGGGCTTGGTGGATTTTTGAAATTCACAATGAAATATTCCAATAGTACCATTGATTTTTTAGATGTGACCGTGTACAAGGATTCTGGTAGATTTAATACTACCATTTTTAGAAAGGAATGCTTTAAAGCGTCTTATTTGTCCATGGACAGCATGCACCATCCCAGAACATTTACAAATATAGTCAATGGACAAGCCTTGAGGCTATCACGTCTATGCTCTGATGACAACAAGTTTCAACATGAGCTTGAGATACTGAAAGAAAATTTTTTAAACAGAGGTTATGAGTTAGACACTGTAAACATAGCATGTGATGAGGCGGTCAAGCTTAGGACCAATAGAGGCAAACCATACTATTCTGCAGTTAGGATGGAGAATAAAAATAAAGTTAAAACTACATTTAGTGAACAGATACCTATTGTTCTTCCTTTTGCTGATAATGTACGACCGGTCCAAGAAGCTCTATTTAACAATTGGAATATATTGGTAGCAGACATTAACACACATAAGATCGTTGGGAACTGCCCCAGATATGTGTATAACAACTTAAAAAACTTGAAACAGCAGTTATGCTTTCCAAATCTATGTATAGATAATAAGATACAGGTATCGAAACTTGAATATGGCACCAAGAAATGTGGTTCCTGTTTACAATGTGATAGAATAGACACTTCAAGATTCTTTAGGAACCCCAATGACGGTAGACTTTGGGAGCTAAGGTGTAGTGCAGACTGTAGTACATGGGATTTAGTATATGTGGCATATTGTAAAATCTGTTTTGCCTTCTACGTGGGCAAAACCAATAGGTCCCTGCGTGAACGGATCAGGGACCATTACTATTGCTACACTAGGTCTGATTCATGCAGCGCACTAGCAAAGCACATGCTCAACAACAATGAGCATAGTTTTTTATTTCAAGTATTACATGTGCAATATCATAGTCTGAGAGGTGGCGACAAGGTGAATCTTACGGAGCTATCTGAATCAGAATGGATTCTTAGGTTAGCGCCCCATCGTGGTAGGGGGCTCTGATTTTGTGCCACTCAAGCCTGCCTTGAAGGCAAGATCAATTAGATAGCTGTATTGTTATTTTTCATTTTATGATATTTATTAAAAAAATTTTTTATGGTTGAATTAAATGATAATATATTGCTATCATTTTATTATTGTATCCATTTGTAACATTCTGATGCCATGTCTTACAATAGTGTTGTTATATATCCTCTAGCTTCTATATGTATGATGTACTGCATCGATCGAACTGCATCGTTTAATTACTCTATAGCTTTGGCTTTTCACACTATAGGGGTGAGAATTATCTGTTACTAATCGTCAGTATGTACTATAATGAATTTAACAGTTTTATTCTCTTAATTCTTGGAAATAATCATTTTATTACTTTAGAGATGATTTAGTTTTAAAGTTGTACAATGATAATTTATTTTATGTTGATAGCGGCAGTGTTGTCATGAGCAAGTACATAGGAAATGATGTAACAAATGATTTGATGGGATGTGACGTTTTTAAAAAAATTTTCTATTGCTATATATGTGTGATCTGATGTGTTATTAAGTTGTAACGTCTGATGAAGCGGGGAACCGCGATAGCGCTAACGTTTTTATTTCTTGCATCATTAAATACATTGAATTGGTTTGATCTGTGACTCTGTGTTAAACTGGACTTTTGCACTCATCCATCTGGGTACTGTTGCTATATATCAAGTCTTTGGTTTTTGGATTTGGGAGCTACGTTTTGTAATATATATATATATATACACACACACACACACACACACACACACACACACACACACAGATGTCACAGATGTTGAAAACACAGAATGTTGAAAGAAACCTGTGTTATGTAGGGGCATGCCTCTTTGCATCCCCACAGTGACTGATAATTATATATACCATCTCTGAGATTATATAACTGTGCAGAAAGGGCAAATGTTATTTCCAACATTGTGTTTTTGACAGTTTATATATGTAGCGTTTTGTGCTTTCAACATTTTGGAGTGGAACTATATATATATAAAATGTATTAATTTATTTTTGTGGAACTTTTATGTTTCAGAATAGATTTCATTGTTAACACAACTAGAAGTCTCTTGTATCACCCCTTCATGAAAAATAATCTGTTCAGCTTTGTTTGCATTCACTTTTTTTTTTCTCTTGTCTAATGCCCAACTTCAGGAGGCTTGGATACTGCAACACTGATCAGGCTTTTCCTACTGCAACAGTTATCCGCATAAAAGTTAATTCTGTTGCTGTTTCTAAGATAATTGCTTCTCACATTGAGATTGGTAAAAAATATGAATTACTATTTTTATCTTCTTAATTCTCTTTGCATAAATATTTTTGTCTTCCAATGCCATACTTGAAACGAGTGTTTCTTTATTGTTTAAACTAGCCTCACCTATAATTTCTAAAGCAAAATATTGAATGGCGTGATTTCCACGCACTGCATTAGAAATTATAATTATCCTTTTAAAGCATTAACATATTTTTCTTTTGTTCTATCTTTCTCTTCTTCCTTCCTTCAGGTGAGCAAGTCAAGGTTTATTGCCATCTACATACTGAACAGATAAATATGTTTACCAAATTATGAAATAATTTTAAAGCAAGGCTTACAATGACAACACAGTATCTGAGTGTACCCAGACAGATAAGCTGCATTAATGTAGTTCTGGTATAATAGGTTCCTAGTCATTCTGTCAGGTTTTAATAGGGAAGATATTTCATATTGCAGCCAATGAGAAATACAAACAGTGGCTTTGACATATGATATCAAGGGAAGGAATAAAGAAATGAAAGGTGAAAAGCAAGAATAATGTTGTATAGTTCTAAGTTATCAAGAGTGGCAGGAAAATTGCATGGAAGCACAGATAAGCAGTGGTATATTATATTGGCAAAAACGATGACAGAGAAGGCACCAGGCTTGTATATGAAAGGGTTCATAGACATAGGGCACTGATGCATCAATGCATTCTTTGTACTGTTTGGGCACACTGCCTGTCAGTACCATAGTCCTAGAAATAGACTGTGTTACTGACGTGGCTTATTCTGGGTATTCAGGGTCATTTCAAGCACTGCCGTGTACTGTACACTGTTTCTGTTGACATTTCTGGTCGCTGTTACACTGAAGCACAAAAAGGGAATATCTAGTTAATGAGATGTCATTTCTCTGCCTTATTAAACACCTGTTCCCTAATGTGCTGTGCTCTGCATTCATATCTAAATGCAATTAACATTTATCATTTAAGCATTGTGGTTGATCTAGGGCCGTTAGTGAAGGGGGGATTGTCATGGCCACTTGAACTGAACAATCTAAGTATGCAGTTCAGTTCCCTTAACCTATTCCCTCGGGACTATCCCATATACAGTTTGTCCAGTGTTAGTGAATTATGCACAATCCTCGGGGGAAGGGGCAGTTGCATGCATGTCCCATGCATGCAGTGTAGTGGCTACACAAATGGAGTAAGACTACATACAAGGTCTTTCCTGTTGTATGCGAATTTCTGTGAATCATGCAGGGCTTTGATACACCGTTCTGTTGTGTACCAGCCCTACTTCAGGGCACACACTATTTTAGAAAAACACACAGTTCATACAGTTAAAAGTATATAAACTGTGTAATCATATTAAATGTTATGTTTACAGTACGTCACTGATAACTTGTGGAAGACTGTAACATATTACTTCCCAAACCACAGATGTAGAACAAAATTATTCCAAGACGACAAAATTAGTAATATATCCCTTAATAAAAGAACAAAAAACCTCTCTAGCGCTTCGGCATAAAAGCCTTCCAGGAGATAATACAAACAGAGAAAAAACATCTCTTATAAAGATACATCAATTACTATAAATCAACCATTAAAACAATTAGCTGATTCTATTAGCACTTTACAATAAAAATTTCCAATTACATTCCTGGTTTAATCCACCAGGAGTTAAAGTATTATACTTTAAAATGAAGACTGCTTCTTTAGACAACTTATTTTTTTAAACAAATTGCATTTGTTGCTGTAACTTGTTCTAAAATACAGCCTAGATCCACATAAGCCCCCCATGCATTTCATTAAAATGCAAAGCTACAGGGCATTCTGATTTTTTATTCTTAATATCTCGAATGTGTTCTTGCAGTCTAACCTTAAAAGACCTTGTGCTCTCTCCAATATAAAACAAATTGCATGGACATTTGAGAGCATAAATAATGCCCACTGCATTACAAGTATACTCTGTTACTGGTTTATATTTTATACCATTCGTTTTGTCAAAATATTTAACTACATGTGGACAAACTGAACAATTTCCACATGCCCAAGTACCTACCCTTATAATTTCATGGCTCATATTAATACTCTGTAAAGAAAAACTTGCATGAACTAGCATACCTCTTAAATTACGACCCCTCTTAAATGAAATCAAAGGAGAATGCCATACATTATTTTATATCTTCCTTTTGTCAGATAGGACCAGTAATATTTTATAACCGCTATAATATCAGAAAGTACATTATATGTAGTAACAAAATAAATCTTATTTCCTGTTTGATTTGTTATTTTTTGCAATGAATTATTACTATATTCATTTTTATTCCTTATATCTATTCCCGGGGAACATAACTTTTCTAAAGCTTTTCTGATAACTTCTATAGTATATTCCCTATTTCTAAACATCTGACAGGAATTAAGAATTTCTCTCTCTAAAATATCAGAATTCAAAATATGGTTCGGATGACAACTATGTCTGTCCAAAAAATGTCTATCATCACCAAATTTTCTGTGTATGCTCATATTAATTTTTCCTTCTTCATTATTACCTTTCAATATTAGATCCAGAAACACAACCAAATCTCCACTTTGTAAACCTTCAAATATTAAACCTAACTGATTGGAATTTAGCAAATTAACATCTGTTATAAACATATAACATATTACTTGTCTGCTACTCTATGATCAAATTCATTATTATAAATAAGAGACAAAATATATGGTTGGGAGTAAGCGGCACAAATAAATATTTTAGCTTAGTACAAACCGTCACAGATAACCAGGAAAAGCCGAAAGAGACAGCAACAACAAACAGTCAGATATCCTAGGGTCTTGTCACTGCTCGATACAACTTCATCACTTTTTTCAGGGAAATGAGTCACATGAATACTACGTCATTGCTTTTACAACTTTTTATTTTCCAACCGGGGGCAGGAGGATACATTTCAGAAGATCTCTACAGTCCATGTAAATATCTGCCGAAAGAACGACATGTTAAACATGTTTAGCCAGTTCTTGTCTAATTTAGTATATTTAACATAGTTGGCCGTTTAGTCCCTTTATAGTACCTCAGTCTAAATGTCCGTACAACTCTAGAAACTTAGTGGAGTAGCATCTCTGCAGTCTGTCTGTGCTTTTTGATCAGGTCTGAGTATTTCCTTAACTTTTTTAACTGTCTGTTTTCCTACTGACCTGAGTACATAATGTATATATAATAAATTCACATCCGTGAATTATAAAAATAAGCAGTGTAACACCGTACATAGAACATACAATCAATAACGTGTGCTGTCTGTCACACGAATGCAAAAGCATCCCGCATAGACATAAGGTTACAGACGTAAAGCTGAATAACACTACCAGTACTGGAAGTTAAATTGTTATATACAGTAAGCATATAATTAGTAAATCATTTGGAAACCGTTCAAGTAAGGATTGTTGCACTCAACTTCATTAAAATAAACTAAATCCCCATTATCACGTCTGGATTTAAATACACTTCTTGCCATAGGCAACCCATTGGCGTGACAGTATTCTACCTCTGTGAAATACTAGTACTGAGGAATCTTGCTGCTTCATACTTAAATGAGTGAATGAATGAACGAACGAACAAGTGAATGAATGAGTAAAAGTATGCATTCTTTGCTTCGAAGTATTCAGCAGAGCATTGTGACAGAGACTCAGAAAAATGTTTGTAAATATGAATGTACAAACATCCTGACAGGCTGTCCTGTCTTTAGTAGCTATCTTATGAAGTGCTTTGGCTTTAAATAATGATAGATGAGATAGCACTAGACTTTTCAGTCCACTGTGAATCTTTGTTACTGAAATTGTGATGTAAATTTAAAGAGGAGAAAAAAGCTTCCCTCCTCACAGCACAGATTAACCCATTTGAATTTACCAAAGGGCTAAGAATCAGTCTTTGTCTTGTTTCTTTGGACTGTGGACATTATCAGCTTGTATCACTTAAAGCAAGTAGCTGCTCTTCAGGGACCCAAAAGTGGCTTATACAGACAGCAGTACATTCTTTACCCCTATGATGAGCTGACTTCACATTCATAAATGGATGCCGCTTTTAGCCTTTACTTTGTTGTCAGATATCTTGATTAATGCAATGTCCTGCTTGTTGTTAGGTCCTTACCATTTACAGTTCTGGTTGCTTACCATCTTTGTAAACTATAACCCAGATACGATGCTCTGCTTGATAAGTGTGCTCAAGATACATTTATAGACAATGATGAGTATTTTCACTCCAGAATATGGCCAAGTATTTTCTATCTAGGAGAGAAAAAAGAAAACCTTACATACTGTAGTACATCTGATTCCCCATTTATTCTAAACACCTGGGTCTTGTTGGAGCAGTTAAAAGTATTTCTAGGGCATCCTGTGATTGCAGTCAAGGCCTTTCCGTTTGAAAATGCAGTCATGTATCAGCGTAGAAAAAAACATCCCAGATTTTTTTCTGTATGTTAGAGATAGAGAGTACTCACTCTTGTAAACCGAGATCCTGCAAATGTTTCATTTTCAGTGATGTCATTGTCTTTTCATTCTAACCACAGGTGTGCTGTTATTAAAAGTATTGGCTAAATGAAAGTGATTGAATAGGTATTGGAAAAATACATTTTAACAGCGCACCCTCAACATTAAGTAAATAAAAAGGTAAAAAAAATAAATAAATCAACAAAGCTTGTAAACTTCTTTTTAAATATATGTATTGGCTATTTTCTTATATTACTATGTCCCCAAGCACTTTGCAATATACTTCTTTCCTGCCAATATATTCCTGTCTTTTTCATAAAAGTGTAAAAAAAGCACCTTCATTTTATGCACATCTAAATGCTGCAGTGATTTTAAAATCTGGGGCTTTGTTTTAATTTTAAGATGTATTTGAAATGTTTTATTTTACCATTCAAGAGTTTTAAGGCATGTCTCAAAATGTTTCCTTCCACATTTCTAAGTACTGTAAGACCTAAACTTCACACGAGAGATCCCCAGTGATAGGGAGGTTGACATTTGATTTTCCATAAACAGGAAGAAAACTTGCTTCCTCAGACCACAAGAATACGAGTTATCTATGAGACTGACTTGCTTTTGGAGATTAATATAGGAACACAGAACAGAAAAAATGTCTTATCAGAAATAATTTTTTTTTCCACAATGAAATCCTGTCTAGGAATATGTAATTGGAGCTTATATCCTAACTTCTCAACTGCTACACATTGAGGTATTGCTCATTATTATTCTCAAATAGCTGGACTATGGAGAAAGGGTAGTGTTACATATTAAATGATGTTTAAATAGTTTATTTGTAACAACTTGGGTGCCGTCCTCTTTATCATGTCACTGGGGATCAAGTACCAAATCATTCCGTTGCTCCAGAGCCCACTTCATCAGGCATATATATATATATATATATATATATATATATATATATATATATATATATATATATACTTGTTCATCAGTAGTGTGTCCAGGTGCATCCATCTAAGTGAATTCCTTCCTATACAGGAACTGTTTTCTTCTTATGTAGATCAGATTTCATAAGTTTGACCATGTGTGTGTATGTTGAGCATGCATTCAGAGATGAGTCGCATATATGTGAGTGTTTACTGTGTTATTACCAACAAATAGGTGCATCTGGGTTCTGAGTCTGTGTATGCATATGGTTGTGAGTGACTGATCTGGTTTTATGTGTATGTAGGTGGCTTTTATCTGTGGGATATGTGTGTGTGAATGGATGACAGGTGGGGGCATTGTAATGTGGGGTTTGTGTGGATCACTCTCCACAGGGGTACTTACTCCAAAGAAAGTGCAGCCTTGCAGTTAGCTTTATTAATTTTGGGAGGCTAACCCGCATATAAACAGTTATATGTTTTTGGTATGTCTGGTTTAACCACATGCTACAATGTTTGTCCACTTATACACTGAGTCACGCATTTTGGTGAAAAAAGTAGAAGAGCTATACTGTTTATTTTTCATGCAAGTCAGTTGAGTACTAGAATGGATATAGCCTGGGTCTTTGGAGTTTACCAGTATGTATGTTTAGCAAACCTACAGAAAACACTTTTGTTTTCTGTGACATACAGTGAGTGGTGCTGCAAGTATGTGGTCCCAGGGCTACTGATGTATGACATTCAGACTGTGCATTTATGAAGCAAGAGCTGTCTTTGCATTATTACTATTAAGTCAGATATGCTCATGATGGACACTAGACTTTACCATGGATGTGACTTGCCTCACCTACCATGAGACTTTCATGGATAGGGTATCAAGACATAATTGAGGCTTGAAGAATATTCAGTGTGAAGACAAAAATTTTGTAGTTTGCAGATGATTTTGTCTTAAGTGACTGTGATCTCTGATAGCCACCAGGTGACTTTGCTGCTGAATGTGAAATGGTTGAGATGAAAACCATTACTCACAAAAAATAATTTATAACTGCTCAAATGAAAGCCATTAAGTGTCTTGGAGTTTTGATCACAAGTGATATCAGAGGAAACTGGGAGATTTGCCAACAGATTAGTGATTGTAAAGAGACTGGGAGATTTATCAGCAGATTAATGATTGTAGAGAGACTGGGAGATTTATCAGCAGATTAGTGTAGTGATTATAGAGAGACTGGGAGATTTACCATCAGATTAGTGTAGTGATGGTAGAGAGGCTGGGAGATTTACCAGCAGATTAGTGTATTGATGGTAGAGAGGCTGGGAGATTTACCATCAGATTAGTGTATTGATGGTAGAGAGGCTGGGAGATTTACCAGCAGATTAGTGCATTAATGGTAGAGAGACTGGGAGATTTACCAGCAGATTAGTGAGTGTAGAGAGACTGGGAGATTTACCAGCAGATTAGTGTAGTGATGGTAGAGAGACCCTGGGAGATTTACCAGCAGATTACTATAGCAGTTGTAGGGGAGACTCTGAGATGATCAGAAGATGAGTGTAGAGAGACTGCAGAATTTGTCTGCAGATTAGTGTAGTGATGGTAGACTTGGAGATTTACTGGCAGATTAGTAATAGCAGAGGAGACTGGGAGATTTATCAGTAGATTAGTGTAGTAATGTCTGAGGAGATTAGGAGATTATTGGCAGATTAGTGTTGGTAGAGGAGACTAGGAGATTTATTAGCAGATTCATGTAATGACAGTAGAGAGACTGGGAGATTTATCATCAGATGAGTGCAGTGACCCTAGTTCTACTGTTGATGTACAAGATGTAGAATCTGGTCATCAGTTTACAGGTCAGTATATGTCCCATCCTGATCTATGGTCATGAGCTTTCATTGGTGATGGAATGAGATCATAAAAGCAAGTGATATAGATATAAGACTCCTTCCCTGATATTTTGAGGAGCATGTCAGTATGGCCTACTAATTAAGTAGAAGCTGATATTTGTTTGGATAAAGGTTAGTCATTAGGGACTACTGCTGCTGTAATTTGAAATCAGTTTTAGTGTTTTCAGCATGTAGTTGAGTATACATTAAGGCTGCTTTTTAATGAAAGGTTTATCAGTTGGAAGAGGCGCCAAAGCAGACTCAGAATATGCAAGAGAATTTGTATCTAACACCATTCCTGTTAATGCCAGGATGCCCCACTGGATGAGCTTGGGATTGTTGCTGTGCTAGTGAGGTCGAGCCTGTCATGACAGGTTTGTTAGCACCATGACCCTTTTAAAGCAAGTGGTTTAGGAAATGAATGGATGGCTAAATCAGGTTAGTCCTGAGGCACATTTCTGTAAACACCCAGGAAATAAAGGTTAACAACACAATATTAGGGATAACATTACTGCATTTATTTATTTCTATTATAGATGCCAGACAGGCTGACCAACTTGTCCATGGTATTTGGACTAAAACCATTATGTGCACACACCACTCAGACAGCATCCAGAGGTCAGACTTTCAATCTGTACCACAAAGATGAGAATTGGTGACACCAGCTGCTTTGTCACCATGTAGCTTGTCATTTAGATGTTACCTACCTGTCCTAACAGGCTGAGATTCTGGAGTGTTTAAGCTGGATTTGTGAAAGGACCTTTATGAACTCTTATAAATTTACTTTTAAGACTGCTATTTTTACATTTGATTTGAGTGTTAATTTTTTTTTTTTTTTTTTTTGCTATAACACTTGTATCCCTAAACTAATGACTGCTACTTTAATATGTTACACTGCTTAGTCCAACCAAAGAACTGCCACAGCAGTTTAGTTAGATTTTACTAAAACAGCTCATCTCAACCTTCATATAGCAAGTTTACACAATGACTTCATATTTTAAATTCTGGTTATTACAAGCAGAATGAGACCACCCCTGACTGTCTCAGAAAATAATTCAAGTTAAAAGTCTTAATATACTTCACAGGTTAGTATTTTCAAGCATATTAATTTTGACTTGAACACTGTCCTTATTTCTAAGCTATATTTCTATTGCCAGTTACCAAGGCTGAATTTTAACCATCCACTTCAATGGATTTGCTTTGAATTCTGTAAGCCTTTGAATGTCATTCATATATACAGCAGCACAAAGCTTGTGTACCTTGTTACAGTATCACAGTGATCTGGGCTTTATGCTGCATACATTTCCATGATGCGTGCTGTGTTAACTGTGCTTCTTTCTGCCCATCACACTTCATTCTACTTAAGGCTGTGCAGGTACCTTGAAAGAGAACATTACTTCAATGAAGCTATGCTTTACTTTTGATTTATTAGTTGATAACTCAGTCCTGCATACTTACCCTGACTACTTCTGTATGTTATCAGCAGAAACCACCCAAGTGGCATAAGTGTTATCTCCCCGTACCCCATTAATGCATTAGGTACCCTACCTTCCTCATCATCATCACCCTGTATACTACTTTCCATTTATAGAACCAAACTAGCTGTATTGGAAAATACTTTTCCTGTGCTGGGTCTGCCTGCTGGAATACTCTGGCCATATTTTCTGCAATTACCTGAGGAATTGCTAGTATTCAGTCTAATATCCATAAAACTCCTGAAGACAGACTGTTTTTTAAACACTTCAACAGTGGGTATTTCCTTCAACAAACAGCAGCAAAAACAAAGATAAATATGCAATCTTGAATTACACAGTTATCCATTCCTTGAACAAGCTACTGAATATAATTCGTGTAGTGATTGCATTCTATACTTTGCTATAGTGAAAATTAATGGTGTTGAAGAATCCCCCCCCCCTTTTTTTAACTTTACATCATTAGCATGGATTGCCACTGCAAGCATTGTGTGAAACAATTTTAGCCACAAAGTTACCAGAGAAACATGTCAAATAAAATGCACAATTCAGTGTGTATAGTGGAGTTTTACTGAGCTCAACAAAAAGAGCACGGTGTTTAAGTGCTGTCCATTTAAATTTTGTATTGTAGGCAATAAGAAATGTCTTTTAAATGAACTTTGATCTTGAGTTGGTAGCTGTCCTGGCTGTGGAAAGCTATGCAAGTAAAGTAAATGATTTATTTTAGTGATGAGCTTAGACTTGATGTTCTGATGCTGTACATTAAAACATCTGTCATTTGTATTTGATTTGTGTTTTGCAGTAAACCCAAGGATCCCATATTCAGTGCAGGTATGTTTAATTACTGTTGATATATGCATCATGATTCATATGGAAATGTTTTTTTCTTTTTTACATTTAGCACATTGTATTTTCACTATACTGTACTTTCTTATTGCTTCACTCTTTTTCATTTCTTTGTTCTTTATTTAAATCATATTTCTTGTTTTTGACACAGAGCAACACACAGTTGGCTGCCACTGTTAATGAAGATGCCCATACCATTATATCTGGTCCCTGATTAACATACATTGGATTACTCTGTCACTAGATAATTAATTCTAGAATGTGATATACTCAATAAGCACACATTAAGTCAATGTAGTGTAACCAGTAGGATAATATATAAAACAGATTTTAATGAGCTTGTAATAAACTCATAGCAGATTAGAATATTTTGCAGTCAGCGTTTATACTTTCATTTTGTAATATGTTATTGTTTGTAATATTTAGTATCAAATTAATCTAGGAGTAAGAAAATGAATTATGGAATATTTTGCAGTAGTTCTGAGTAAATGAGCATTGCAGAATACATTTAACAGTCAAAAAATAATGCAGTGGGTGGTGTTTTTTTATATTTGTCAGGTTGTACAATCTAGTACTCTAAGTAGCTGGACTGAATAATGTTTTTATATAAAACTAGAATGTAATGTTATTCTTTACTAAAACTATCTTTTATCTTCATTGTAATCCATGTATACATGGGCCTAAAATGTAGAGTAGGAGAAAGAACACTTGTGTTCTATGAAGTTAGGTTTCTGTCACTTTAATTTCTCCATGTGCTTGGGTTTTTAATTACATGACCGGATTGGACCCATTCCTAAGTCACAGTATGACTAAAGCTCATGAAATTAGTATTGATTCAGTCTGTTAGTTTTCTTTATGGCATATTTCGTGCCATTAGTAATCCAAGAGTTCTTTACGTACACAGATGAAACTTTCCCTGTATAGGTGTTAAACTCAAGTTTAGAGTTTTAAATGCAAATGTTTACATACACATATAACTGAAAATTGCATCACAAAAAAGTAATGTACCATCTCTGTTATTCTTGGAGAGTTAATATGGAAACTGCACAGTATTAGAGCCAGATTTATCCGCCATTTAAATGGCTCTCAGGTGGACAGTTCCCATCTGTAATACTGCGCACCCAGGTAGTAGTATCATGTATTCTGAAAGGCTGGTGGAGGGGAAGTTGATGATGACTCATTTACCTTTTCTGGAAATTGGGTCGCAAGGATCATCTTACCAGTTCCCATAATGCTAGTATTACAAGAGGAGTGCAGTAAGCTAGGGACTCTGGGAAGGTATGAGTAAATGGAAGCATGCACTCATACCACTATCAATATATACCATCAACAAGGGTTGTAATAATGGGATGTATGCCATCCACAAGGGTGGTAGCAGTAGGTGAAGGTATTCACAAAACATGCTCCATCTCACACATTACTTGTCTTGTGACCTGCTGACTGATTCTTGATCCTAAGTAGAGGCCAATATTCACCACACACTGGATAATATCAATCATCTCCAGTCAGCAGGGAGGGACTAAAAATAAGTCAGCATTGTTATCAGTGTCTCTGTGGCTTATGCTGGATGCCATCACCAGCAGTTTGCTGACAAAGGTTAAATCTTAAATGTCAGAGATTTTGTAAACAGTACTATGTTCATTGTTTTATTTTAATTTGCTCTTGCATGGATAATAAAAATGTCAGCAGAAGTTTAAAAAGTGAATGCCTTTCCTATGTTAACTGAGGTAGGTTGGGATTTGTAGTTTGTTGCTAAAGGTATGTTTATCAAGGGAAAGAAAATAAAACATTGTCTTGGGTATTTCAGTTAGAAGGTGGGTTATAGATTATAAATCTTAACCTGAAAGATTAGACAATTTTATTTAATTTTTGTTTGTTGGCTGTGTTAGAGCACAGATACTGTGAACCTTTTTTTTCAGACTCATTCTGGACCACTGTCTGGTTAAGTGACAAGCTCAAAGTCACTGAGTAGGCAATATGAGGCCAAGGAAATCCAGTACTGGATAGCAGGAAGCAGATTGTTAACAATATATATCTTGTGCTAACTGCCAGACTATAATCCTGTCCCAGGAAGTCTGTAATAGGTGGAAAAGGTGCAGCTGTTTTGTTTTCTCCTTTTCATTCTGAGTATTTTATCATCACTGATATAGAGTCCTAAATGTATGTAAAAAGGTACCATTTAGAAATATCGCATACTTTTTAGTGCTCTGTACAAGTGCTGTAACTGTTTAAGGGCATCGTTGTTACATTATCATATATCATAGACATAAAATCTGAAGTACTAGTGATTATGGTTATATGTTATATTTCACAATAATTGTGTGGTCCATCTCACTGTTTGAAATGTAATAGAGGTTAGTTACTGTTAGGCTGTAGAGTAAGAATAAAATGAGACATTTATCAAGTGAGTGGACGTTACAGTACTCTGTGTAGTGACTTCATCTCTGATCATTTGATAGATCAGGGCTCATGTGAGCTTCACTGTGTACTCATGCGCATCTTTATTTAGTGCTTTGTCTCTTTCTTACTCTTTGTTTGTGTGATCATAAGGGAAACGACGGGTGACACACTGCAAAGGTAGGTCTCACTGCTGAAACCTTGTAGCTCTCCAAAAAAAGCTATTACTAAGGGGGAAAATTTATTCTCTGTATATTCCTTGACTGATATTTGACCACATGCTAATCACAAAATTTGCTGCAAAAATTGACTATTCATTGTCTTTGAAAATTAAACCCACAGAGTGCATATGGACGTTTGATAATAATTAGGCAGCATCTCTTAATATTTTGCTGCCTTACTCTCTGTGGTACATCAATGTTTTGGTTTGGGATTAGAGAGCTATATGGTAACTACAGATGTTCTTTTGTCTGTGAATTACTGAGCAGCACTGCTGTTTGAAATGCCTTGAGACTTTTAGCACCCATGATGTTGCTCATTTGTAGCACTGACCCAGTTTTTTTCTGTGTAGCTTGTGTTTTACCTTTGCTACTATTGTCCCCCCCCCCCCCATAAATTAAAGAACCAGGAAGACCACCACTTGAGGAACAAATTGGTTCAGCTTTTAAATTAACCAGTTCCTACCCTTTAATTTTGTTTAAATCTCACGTAGTGATATTTTGTTATGTTTATTAGAGTTTTTTCCCTTAACAATATTAGACTGATATTATGGTGCACGGTGATGTTTTCTGTTTTGTAGCTCGTACTAAGGATAGATACATTTAGTGTTAAATTACAAAATGTTAATCTGGCAGCAGACGATTTACAGTGGTTTATCAGTTTTACTGTTATCAATAAAGTTAAAATGGTTGCAATATATAGAGAAAAATCTATAGTAAAGTTATTTTCTTCATGGTGGGATACACTATTCCTTCAATAACTAGACTTATTTCATGTTAATGCAGATTCAGGCTGCAAAATAACTTTATAAGTAAACCACACATACACAAACATTGAACAATGAAGAATTACCATGCTTGATTGTTTCATAAAATATACAATCATTATAGCAGTAAAATGGTGGTGTAACCCCCCTCCCCCCAAAAAAAAGATGCTTTTAATGGTGAACTGTCATCATATGACCTTTCCCAATAGCTATTGAAGTAATTAAAATCACAATAAGTGACAGAACGTCGTATTGTTAACTGATTAGCATGCTGGACCCCTTACTCATGAGTGCTATTTGTCATTTTATAAGAATAGTCAGTTAATTTGCACTTAACAGCATGTATGTGACAATGTGCCCAGGCATAAGTGTGTTAGATAACCTCACTGCCTCTTCAGAAGTCATGGCACAAATGCAGCACATAACATTAAGATCAGTGTAAACTATAAAACAAAGCATAACATTTTGATTAGCTTCATTTAGGTATCACATTTTTCATGGTTAAGATGAACTTGACATTTATTATGACTTTTTATCTATACAAGTACACACACCCATACATTTATGTATCAATGGACAGAGGTATAAATAATATGCAATGATATACAAAATACATGCATATATTCTTGTGCATATATATCTGTACTCATTGAACTTTCTCAGTTTTTAACAGCTACATTATTTGTACAGGCATGCCTTGCACTTCATACCAGTCTGTATGTATTGAAATGGAGTATGTTCTGATTAAAGTGAATGATAAAATCCTTATGCCAGCATTATGTACAGTTTCTTGTTTTTTTCTGAGTAATACTACTGCTTCCAGTAAATAACTGCATTGCTCTGTTGCAACTTTTTATTTTCAGACTAACTTATGCTTGAAGTTTTCTGTTTGCTATCTGTAATTCTTACTGCTTCTAATCTCCCACTACCTGTTTACACCTCTAACCATTGTAGTAACTATGGAAATTTTCCTCACTGCCTGACTCCTTTCATGTGTGGATGACACAACAAGTCCAGTGTGTGGAAGAATGTCTCCTGGAGTTTGCAAGATGCTCTTCTTAAATGTAATTGTTCCCCAAAGGCCCCAGAAAGGCATTTTGCTTTCATCCTAATAATTTCTCAAAATATAGTTTCAAAAATCCACTGAAGTCTTCCAAATCTGTAGTTTCACATGCATTACTGAACTGTATCTTTATTCTGACATAATTGCTACACAATGTGAAATACAATTAATACTAGATACCAGGAAAATGGCTGTCTGTTTTAGTTTCTTATGTTCTGTTGTATTTCTAATACACTTTGCATAATTCTTTTCTCTTTCTCTGTGGTTTGGTATCTTGCAGAATTTGCAACAGTTTTAACATGCATGTCTTATAAGCATGGCATTTATACTCTTTTGCCAAGGTCATCATTCAGAAGGGTTATTTGGTAACAGCTGAATGCTAAAACAAGTTTAGATGATGATAGCATGTATTAAAAGTGCATAAATTGCATAATGAATCCTTAATAAAGATAATTTAAATATCGATCTGTGTTGCTTCCATTTTTATTTGCATTGACTTCCTTTTTTGTCAGAATAATGTATTAACTTTATCTGTCATGGATTGGCATTTAGATGAAACATAACACTGATAACTGTTTCCATTTTGGCAGAGGAGGGGTACGTAAAAATGTTTCTTCGTGGGCGTCCTGTTACCATGCACATGCCAAAAGATGAAGTAGAATCATACAGCCTAGAAGCAAAAGGAGAGCTACCAGCCAAGAAGCTAAAACTTGAATGGGTGTATCCTTGTATGGTGGAAAAAAAAACTGTGTTTACTAACAAACTGAAAATGTTGGAAAACAGTGCATACAATGTTAGCTGTGTTGATAACTTTTATGTCTTTTGCTTATGTATTAAGCACAGACGTTTTGATACAGCCTTTCTTATACTTGTATTTTAATGTGTGTATATTTCATTCATCATCCTGTCATTTAATGAACTATCAAAACAGTGATCCTTTGAAGATAAAAAAGGTGTGTGCTGTTCCTAAACCGTGCCTGTAGCTTAGTAGCAGAGTATTAAGACTGTGATGAATTCAGAGTTATTAAAAGTAACGGAACAAAACATGTTACAGGATGCTTGCTTTTGTCACCTTTCCTTTTGAAAAGGAGTCTGTGTATTAAAAATTGCTGGCTTTATCTGCCTTGCCTGTGAAGTCAGTTCTAGTTTACCAATTGACTGATTTGGAACTGCATTATTCATTCATACTTGACCTAAAGTATTTTATTTTTTACTAAGGAATATGACACATCTTTTTTTTACATAAAATCAAGTGCACTGCATTAGCTATTACAAACATTTGTCTCCTAGAACATACCTGGTTACTAACTATGTTATTTTAAGCGTTATACAATGGCAAGGAGCAGATACTCTATAGTCATATTTACTGTATGCCTTTAGCTGCTTATGACAGTACAGCCTGCATTGAGCAACAAAACTAGAGTCTCACCACCATGAGAAAATTAACTATCCACACTAGTATTGTACAGTGGTATTATTTTAAAAATGAATAATTTTTTTCATCTTTGTCTTGTTAACAGCCTGGCAGTCCAGTGCCCCAATTCTACCAGCCACTCTCCTCCTGGTGTGCTGGGACCTGTTATGGATCCTAAGGGTGACGTGGGGATTATGCCATTTCCACTTGCATCTATGGTTACATCTGAGGGGTGGGTATGCAATGAGGATTTTGTGGCATATCACCCCACTTCCATTGCATGTCAGCCAGGTCCACCCCTGCCTCCTCTTTTTGACCAAATATCTTCCTAATGATGTCCTCAGCCTCCACCAGAGATAGTCACAGGAGATGCCCATCTTGCCACCACCCCACCCCCATCCTCCCCTGCCACTTATTCAGCCTCTCAGCTGCTAATTGAACTTAAGTCACCTGGGATGTAGTCAGAGCTTTATCCCTCTACATCACTGGAGTGACTTAAAAAGTAATAATTTACCTTTTTAAAATCATGATAATCTAGCATCACTATACTTTCTCTCTGCACTGATAACGAACCATGAGGGATATATCGTATTAAGAAGTGCTACACATGTGTATGGCCATAAAAGCAGCAGTTAAGAGTATACCAGTTTAATGCAGTATCTGTTGACATTGCAAAAAGGTATAAAAGATTTTTAACAGATGTACAATGATAATTTATATATCAGGAATTTTAAATAGGTATTATCAATTTCTATGAAGAAACTGTATTAAAAAAATACTAAATCAGTTTTACCATCTAGCAGTGGGGGGAAAAGTAATTTTGGAATTCTTTTCTGTGGCATTGTCCTAAGTAAATATATTTACAAAAGAAAAAAAAAACAATATAGCACTGTATCTGAGTATACAGACTTGAAATTCCTAACGTGCTAGTAGCACATACGCCAAATGTCTGACCCTGTGGTTCCTCTCGTACTGAGCAGGATTACTATCGCAACAATACATCATCAGTAGGGTAGAACTAATCTGTCTCATAACAGTCTAACCCCAATTCACATTCCCTATTAGTGGGTGAACAATCCAACTCTTGGTGAATTCTGCTTCACAATAATAGTAAGAGCCGACATCGCTATGAAATTTTGGCCACCACAAGCCAGTTATCCATGTGGTAATTTTTCTGACAACAACTGCTTAAAACCCAAAAAGCCAGGAGGATTGTGAGGCCCCACGTTCACGGTTTGTATTTATACTGAAAATGAAGATCAAGCGAGCTTTTGCCCTTCTGCTCCACGGGAGGATTCTGTCCTCCCTGAGCTCGCCTTAGGACACCTGCATTACTTTTTGACAGATGTACTGCCCCAGTCAAACTCCCCACCTGACATTGTGCCTGGACCGAGTTGCGCCCGGGTGCTTAGAGCTAGAAGTGAGAGCCCCAGTGGAGCTCATGCCCCCGCCTCACCAGGTAAGTGAAAAAGACAAAGGCAGTATCAAAACATCTGTGCTTGATATAGTAATACACTGCCAATAACGCAAATTATGTGATTTAGTGTTACTGCGGCATTGTCCTAAGTAAATATACTTACAAGTATAGCACTGCATAGCACTGCATCTGAGCATAGAGACTTGAAATTGCTGAATTGTGCTAGTAGCCTAAAACCCTGTCAGTGCTGTTATCTGAAAAGAAGGTTTGAATGAATCTCTTTTGTAGAGCTTCCTCAGTCTAAATGTAAGAAAACCAGTAAATCTGCTACCATATTGTGGTCCCCTGGCAGACTTAAAATAATTCCCATTCCTAGACCATGCTATTTCTTGTGTCTGCACATTCTTTAATGTGTGGCAGAAATATAGGTTGTGATATGTAATACACACATTGAAAATAGAGCTTTGAAAGTTCCGTGCGTTGTGTTTACAGTGATGCATAAAAATAGCATGAAAACAAACTGTGTTCTGTTGCAAGGAAAGGCTCCCAAACAAAGTGTCTCACAGCTATAGTTTTACATCCTCCAAATGTCTTGATTAATCTTAGGAAATCCACCAATTAGATTCCTATGTATCCCTGTCTCTGTTGCACGCTCTATATCTCCATCCGGTAAGTTCCAAGGGTCACTACCCTTGGCTCCAGTACTCCCTCTCAAAGAGGAAAAATGTCTCTTCCAGTTGACTTTATGGGTGGTAACCACTATATATATCCTTTCTCTTGATCATAATGCTCTTTGTCCACTTACACATATATATATATATATATATATATATATATATATATATATATATATATATATATATGCACACGTAAACACTTTTATATAATTTTTAAGATTCACTGTCCCACAGATTGTATATGCAGTTCATGGGAAAGAGATGGAAGAATTATTTATTTTTGTTTTGCCTGCTGTAGTTTGCATCATACATGCACTTATGTCACTGCAGGCATGAGATTAATAGCTAATAAACATGTCCAATACTAACAAATTTAACTCAGAATATGGCATGTTAAATTCTGAGTTTTGCTAAGATTTCAATCACACCATTTGTGATATCAAGGCTGTAAAAGACAATGCGGACAGAAAACCCTAATAAAGCACCAGGTAGCTTTAAGTGAGACTTCTCTGCAGTCATCAAGGGTTTCTTTTATCTAAAACCGTCTTGTGCATTGAAAGACTGTCTTCCTCTTCTGCATCCTGTGAGAATGTGTCCTGTTTTTGGCATCATTTAATAAAATCCAGTGAATATCCCACATACTCCTGAGCTACCAAGTCAGAAAAAGAGCCCTTTGCTGTCAAGGTAGCTTTTGTGTTTCAGAACTTTGTTGATCTTTGGCTTAGACAGTCCAATATCTATCATTTTGCGGATTAGGTTTATACCTGAGTTATTGACCCTTGTTTTAGCAACACGCACTGCAGTTGCCTACCGCCCCTGTAACTGCAGAGAACTAATTGCTGATATGATGTCCTTTGTTTAGCATTCATTGACTCAACCACACCATTTTTCTCTGTTGACATCACAGTATATGGTGGTTGTTTTGGACATTCCAGTCCACATTACCAATAATTTCCCTTCAATCAGTATATTTCCTTAAGGAAAACTAAGGGCAGAGGCCCAGCTGCCATAACATTCATCTATGCTGTCAATTTTTAGTTCTTTGCTATCTGCATCAGATAAGAAATTCTTTAATTCATAAACCATCTCCATGGCAGCCTCTTTCTTGTGAGTAGAGATATGCGAAGCTATATGAGGTAGACAATGTCAACAGCTTTTGATGGAGAAAGTATAGTCTGATGCATTAAAATTATACAAACATTTTGTAGAATTTACAGAAAGTGTTGATAAACTTTTCTGAATAATGTAATGTTCTACCCGAGAGAAAATACTTCAGGTGTTGCAAATGCAAGGATATGAAATGCAATTGTATAATAACACATCAGTAATGAACATCTTCAGCATAAACAGAGGTGATTCCACTTCTTTTTTGTTCACAAGTCCAGTTATATTGGTAAGAAAATATGATGGAAAAGTGCACTTGAATGGCTGGATGCAATGGTGAGTCTTTTGCAAGCAAACTGAATGAAAGAGGAGAAAGGTGTACTGCTGAGCAGGTAAAGAGGTGAGCGTTATAGAGGGTACAGTGGTAGGGCTAGGAAATGGGTAACTATAACTTCAGAGGTTATGAGAGGCTCTAACCAGGGACGGTAGGTTGTAGTAGAAGTGCTGTGTGCTCAGAGGTAGTTATGCTGCTAACTATAACTCATTACGTTATTATAAGGTGGGAAGAAAACAAATATATCTTCTGCTGTGTTGCTAGATTAAGTAGTGTCGCAAAGCTGCTGGCTTATTGGCTAGTAGATTACAGGGTATACATCAGAAGTGATGATTATATTATATTTACAGTTATAAGAAGATAGTTCTCCTGCCTTAGCTCAGGGTATACATCAGAAGTGATGATTATATTATATTTACAGTTATAAGAAGAGAGGTCTCCTGCCTTAGCTCAGGGTATACATCAGAAGTGATGATTATATTATATTTACAGTTATAAGAAGAGAGTTCTCCTGCCTTAGCTCAGGGTATACATAAGAAGTGATGATTATATTATATTTACAGTTATAAGAAGAGAGTTCTCCTGCCTTAGCTCAGGGTATACATCAGAAGTGATGATTATATTATATTTACAGTTATAAGACGAGAGTTCTCCTGCCTTAGCTCAGGGTATACATCAGAAGTGATGATTATATTATATGTACAGTTATAAGAAGAGAGTTCTCCTGCCTTAGCTCACCATTATTTTTTTATGGTGCAACAGCTTCTTGGCTATTAATTTTGTACACTGATTTTAAGCACATTGGGTTTATGCATAACTACATTTTGACACATTGAACTAGTTAGATAAGCACAAGGCAAAATAAGAGTGAAAATTTCTCAAATACCAACACCATTAAAAGAGGCAAAAATATACAAGACAAACCATGATGTTTCCAAAGAGGGATTCCAACTCAACACTATGTGCCTGTCTCTCAGCTTTAAACATGATGCTCAGTGTAAAAGATGAACTATATCTGATACAAGTCTATCCTCTCCATTGATAATGCCCCCCCCCCCATGTAGCTGAATCAATTTAAATATTACATGTTAAGCTAGCTTACACATTCCAAGCCTTTTCTTGGCTAACTTATGTTATGCTGAAGAACACAGCTCTAACTGCAAACTCCCTATCCATGCAGGCAGAAGAACATAAGGTAGGGCCAATCAATATTAATATTGCCACTGTAGTACAAGTCATTCACTCTTGAACAGTGTAGTGGGCCACTTCTTTTACAAAATTCTTTTCTACAGAAAAACTAATTTTCAAACTACCTGCATACCTTGAAGATTGCATTGTTACTGTTTAAATGCTGCTTATGTGGCTCAACTGGCCTTGACTTTTTCAGTTTACCCTGTGACCTGTAACTTCCTCCTTCACAACATAATAAATCAGATATGTCTTCAGAAGCAAAATACCCCTACTACTTATACTGCACATTGCCCATACCCTTTGTGGTGAGCAAAATACCCCTGCTACTTATCCTGCACATTACCCATACCCTTTGTGGTGAGCAAAATACCCCTAATACTTATCCTGCACATTTACCCATACCCTTTGTGGTGAGCAAAATAGCCCTAATACTTATCCTGCACATTTACCCATACCCTTTGTGGTGAGCAAAATACCCCTACTACTTATCCTGCACATTGCCCATACTGTTTGTGGTGAGCAAAATACCCCTACTACTTATCCTGCACATTACCCATGCCCTTTGTGGTGAGCACAATACCCCTACTACTTATCCTGCACATTGCCCATACCGTTTGTGGTGAGCAAAATACCCCTACTACTTATCCTGCACATTACCCATGCCCTTTGTGGTGAGCACAATACCCCTACTACTTATCCTGCACATTGCCCATACCCTTTGTGGTGAGCAAAATAGCCCTAATACTTATCCTGCACATTTACCCATACCCTTTGTGGTGAGCAAAATACCCCTACTACTTATCCTGCACATTGCCCATACCGTTTGTGGTGAGCAAAATACCCCTACTACTTATCCTGCACATTACCCATGCCCTTTGTGGTGAGCACAATACCCCTACTACTTATCCTGCACATTGCCCATACCGTTTGTGGTGAGCAAAATACCCCTACTACTTATCCTGCACATTACCCATGCCCTTTGTGGTGAGCACAATACCCCTACTACTTATCCTGCACATTGCCCATACCCTTTGTGGTGAGCAAAATACCCCTACTACTTATCCTGCACATTACCCATACCCTTTGTGGTGAGCAAAATGCCCCTAATACTTATCCTGCACATTTACCCATACCCTTTGTGGTGAGCAAAATAGCCCTAATACTTATCCTGCACATTTACCCATACCCTTTGTGGTGAGCAAAATACCCCTACTACTTATCCTGCACATTGCCCATACCCTTTGTGGTGTTGATAATGTTTTATCCTAAGCATAATTATCAACTTAACAAAAAAAGCATGTTTCTTTTTAGCTTGTTCTGTATTTCACTTTTTTGACTGATATAGTTGCTGTTCTTCGCAACTTTTCAGTTTCATACAGGATCCTCAATTCCAAGCACCTGACAAAAATAATAGCTACTTGCAACTAAACCAGTTTAAACAGTACCTTAATTATCTGTGCCTTACAGTGTCACTGGTAGCATATCTACAATGTCATTCCCAACAGGTGTTTACCAAATGAAAAAAACAGAGTTAAATGTAACTCTGTCTTTCTCTATAGTGTTGACATAATTGATTTACCCTTAATTTAACTTCGTTTTGATAACCGCAGTGGGTTAATTAGTATGTCAGGAAAGAAAAGAAAATTCTTGCTTAGGCTCTTGATTCATTTGTTGCTGGACTCTTAGGCAAACAAATGCGTAGAATGTCTGTAAGATTCTTAAAGTGAAGCTAAGACATCCAAACTCTACATTACCACTTACCTTTTATATACAAAACTGTCCTCTAGCTTACATAGATGCATAAGAACAAAATCCATTTTCCCAAGGGAAGCAAAATCCAGTCCACTGTAACATCTTGAGTTATCTTTCTGTCTACAGGCTGTGAATGTAGCACCTTGTTTAGCTAGCTGTGGTAAGTTGCCAGCTTGATGCCCCATTGACGGTGCAGATTTATTCCATAAAGCAATTTTCATCTTTAGATGCAGGAACTTCTGTTTCACTAGATTCCATAAATGTTATCAGGGAAAAAGACTTGTAGCACAGCAGAATTCAACAGTTTAAACTGAATCCTCTTTATCCTGCACATCAGAATTGCTGATGAAAACAGACTCCACTTTCTTCCTGTGTTAACTCCGTAGTCTTGCCCAGCAATGATATTTGCTTCTTTTATGGTCAACTGTTTACTGGACTTCCATAATCAGGATAAAATTTCAATACTGCAGAATAAGACTTTTGGATCTTACTATGATTGAGGAAAGGCTGTTTGTTCTGGATGTGCCTGCCAGAGACAAAGACTTAATGGACTTGTTCTTTTCTGATGACTTGCTTGGGTAAGCCTATCCATGTTGACAGCTTTTTTCTCATGTAAAATGTTCTCTCTCTCTTTCTCAAACACACACACACACACACACTCCCTTTAACCTTCTCCGGCAGGAAATGCACAATAGTTTTAGTCAGCCAACTTATCTTCAATGGATTCCATTCAAAACTCTAGTAACTGACCACGTTTCCAATCCCACATTCTCAGTTATTAACAGTTTATATGTATGGTATCAGAGTGCTCTTCCAAAGAGCTTTCAAATTCCTGGTGACTCTCATTCGTTTATTGGGTATATTCATCCATTGCTATTCAGTCTTTGCATAAGATGCAAATTACTACAGCACTCAACTTTCCTCACTTGTCTAGAGGAAAGCAGTTTTTAGTACTTAATAAATAAGCACCTATCCAGGCATGTCTAAGGGTCAGCTCCCAGTGATTTCTCCTGTCTACCTGATGAATCTGGGCATCTTGGGAAAATGCAGCAATTGCCTCATGTACACAGACAACCCTCTCCTCCTACCATCCAACACTATAACCTGTGAGAGATGCACTTATATAGCCAAACTGCAAGCAAAGCTCTCTTCACCCAAGACTGGATTAGATAGTCAAGAGGAGAAGGTAAACACTTGCACCACATCACACTCATCACATAGTCCCTCAAAACCTACACCACCAAAACACACACACACAGAAACACAAAACACACACCTACATTCGCAGAGGCTCTCAATAAAAACTGCCCAAGCATCAGGGACATCCAAAGCATAAACGCAAGCAAACTTCACCCCCCAACACAACCCAAATGACACATAGCCCACAAACTCAGTGTGCCACTCAACCACAGCTCATAAGGCATAACAACGTACCCAACACTCTAGTCATAGGTGACTCTATAGTCGGGCACACTGATGTTCCACTCACTAGACTAAACAAGGAGAAAGTTACTGTCAGCTGCCTGTCGGGTGCCAGGATCCGCCACATAACACATGCACTCAGGTCACTCCACAATAAGTACAAATATGACACTGTCATTGTCCATGTTGGTGTGAATGACCTGAGACGTACCTCCCTAGACTACATGAAAAGAGACATGGAGGAGCTCTCCGATCTTGTTTCCCAGGCAGGTATGACCGTAACCCTGAGTAGCATCCTGCCATCACCCAGAATGATACCACAGTACAAGGACAAAACGATTGACTTCAACAATTGGCTAAGCTTCTGGTGTCATTCTAAGGGGATCCAGTATTTGTCTGCCTGGGATGACATGATCGACAGACCACGATGCTTTGCCAGAGATGGCCTGCACCTGTCGCCCTTAGGATTCCTGATACTGGCTAAGGCTCTTGCCACCCCTATAGTGCCTTTTTTAGGCAAGGTTCAAATGAAAAATTCACCACCGTAACAGGTACAAGCAAGCAAAATCTGAGGGTAATGCTACTCAATGCTAGAAGTCTAGACCTCAAAATGCACTCACTCGAGGCACTCCTTAAAATGGCGAACATTGACATCTGTGCAGTGACAGAGACCTGGTTCAAAGCTCCAGAGAGCACCCCTGCATTACCAGGCTACAATTCATACCACACCTTTCGGCCACCTAACCCAGAACAAAGCACTAAAGGCGGAGGCGTGTCCATATTCATTATGGATATCCACACCTCCAGGCTAGTTGCACAGCATAATGCATCTGAGATTATCCAAGTGCAACTAACTCTGGGCAAGACCGCAATCCAAATTGTAGCTTGCCACAGACCCCCCCCCACCATGCCCCAGGATTCTCACTCCTCATTTCCACTGATACACTGGAAAGTATTAGGGTACAAACCAACACCCTAATAATGGGCGATTTCAACTACCCCACCATTAACTGGGAAAACTACTCATGTACCAACTCTTTTGCTCAACGTTTTCTAGAATTCATAAATTTCAATGCCTTGGATCAACTTATTCACACCCCCACCAGGGGCAGCAATATCCTAGACCTGGTCTTTACCAACACGGGAAACCTGTGTTCCACACCAGAGGTCAATTCCTCGTTGGTCAGATCTGACCACAAGCTAATCAGCTTAGATATCCACATCCCACCCCCACCTCCAATTAGGGAAACCATCGTAAAAAACTTCTCCAAAGCCAACTTCACACTTAAGACAGAAGTGGCAAACTTCATGACACCCATGCACAGATGGACAATAGAGGTATGACTGCTGATTCCTACACAAATGCTCTTTATAAGCACTTACACGAGTGCATGGATCATGCTTTCCCTAATAGAACCAAGATGTTATCTTCCAAAAAAAGGAAGCCAATCTGGTGGTCCTCTGCCATAAACAAACTCTACAACAGATGAAAGAAACTGTTGCAAAAAAGAGTAAAATCCCATGACTGGAGGGAACTCCCTGGTCAACCTCAGTAAGAAGCTGAGATCCCTCATAAAATCCTCCAAAGCTAGTTACGAAAACAAAATTGCCACCGACTCTAAAGACAACCACAAAGCATTCTATAGCTATGTCAAGAATCTCAATGGGAACACTCAGATCTGCACTGAGTTACAGCACAATGGCACTAAATATACAGAACCAACTGATCTTGCCAACATCCTAGCAGATAGGTTCAGTGCTAACTTTATCCCCCTCTCACCCCCTAGTGGGCCCATCTCTATACTGGAAGAATGCAAAGTTCCTATAATCACGGCTGCACAGGTAAAAAAACACACTCTCCAAAGCCAAGAACACAGCATCCATGGGACCTGACAATATCCCAGGCTGCGTTCTACACGAACTACAGAATGAACTGGCACCCTACCTAAGTACCATATTCAGTCATAGCCTCACCTCAGGCTTTGTACCCACTGAATGGCGCACCGCGACAGTTATCCCACTCCACAAAGGGGGAGCTGTGACTGACCCCGGGAACTACTGGCCATTAGACTGACGAGCCTGGTCTGCAAGGCCATGGAATGTATCATCGTGGAACTCATAAACAAAGACATTGGTAATCTCCAAACTCTGGACCCTACCCAATTTGGATTTGTAAAAGGCAGATCATGTCTCCTAAACCTGATTGATTTCTTTGAAGCAGTCACCAAAGCCATAGAGGAGGGTAAAATGGTTCACACAGCTTATCTAGATCTCGCCAAGGCTTTCGACACCATCCCCCATTCTGTAATTATAGATAAGCTCACTAAACTAGGTATAAATCCCTATGTCACAAGATGGGTTGCCAGCTGGCTCACAGACAGAACCCACACTGTGAAAGTAGCGGATTCCAAATCCGACTTCAGACCAGTGACAAGTGGAGTACCACAGGGTTCAGTCCTGGGTCCTCTCCTGTTTGGTATCTACTTCTCTGAAGTGCAGGCTAACACAGAAGGTCTTTGGCTAGCAAAATTTGCAGATGACTGCAAACTAGGAGCCATAATCGAAACTCCTAATGATGTGGACAAACTACAAAAGGGCCTCACTTAGACAGATACCTGGTGTCAAAGCCATGGCCTGAAGCTCAATGCCAAAAAGTGTATTTTCATCCCTTTTGGTAAAATCTCTGTACACATGAACTACCACATAACTGGTAGTCTACTTAATGCCAAAAATGTGATGAGAGACCTTGGGAACACAGGTGGACAGTAGTCTCTCCTTTGATAATCACATCACCACAGTGGTCAGGAAATCCTTCTACGTGGGTCATTTCATCACAAAAGGATTCTCATCCAGAAAAAGAGGTCATTGTTCCCCTTTACTCATCACTCATTAGACCCATTATAGAGTACAATGTCCCTTTTGGTATGTACCTCACAAGACATCTACAACAACTGGAAAAAACGCAGAAATACCTCACAAAGAGGATTACTGGCCTCAAACAGATGCCCTATGCAGACTGTCTCAAAAAACTACAGCTTTACTCCATCGCATATCGCCTACTCAGGGGCGATCTCTGCCCAACATACAAAGCTATGTCAAACCCAGAGCTGTTGAACATGCTCCACTTAAAGAAATCCCAATCCCTCCGAGCTACACGTTCTAGGGACCTAAACCTTGTCACCACAATAAACAGAACATGCTGGAGGGATAGATTCCTGTCCCAGAGACTTCCCATACTCTGGAACAGACTACCTATCTATGTCAAACAGAGCTCCTCATTAGCACTCTTCAAGAAAAATCTTGATGATTGGATGGGAAATGGGAAATTCACCCCAGGGATCACTTCTGCAGCTCTGCTCGACAAGGGCACAGGGAAATAATTTTCTTGGGTGGTGAAAGCCAGGGTACATTTTTTGGCTAGGCTTATACAGGCCCTAGGGCCAATAGCCTAGTACCTACCTATGATTTAAATCCAACTGTTCATCTCCCATCTTACTTTCTACTGCTCTGTGTGTGTTTGTCAGTCACCCTCTTCAGCACGTTCATGCAATCCGAAAACAGTTTGGTACCTCTATGCTGCCCTCAGTTGTGAATATCCTCTTTATTCTTGTACACTGGCACTAAGATGCTCATTCTATAGTCATCTGTTTTGTGCTTTCTCTCCATTATGCTATGAATACCCTCAGTGAGCCTTTTTTTACACTAACTGCTCTGCCTGCTGCTTTCCCTGACTTCATTTTTTCTTAGTGTTAGTACTTCTGGTGTGGTCTCTTCTTTCATTGTAGGCTGTGTATGGAGCAGTACAGCTTCTGTGTTCATATTTCGTTCATATTTTTCTGAATGAAAGAAAAAATATCACCCTGGAAACAATTGAAAATGTTAATCTTTTATAGTTAATGAAGTATGCATAAAAACAGGACATGGTGAAAATGAATACTGTCTAGGGAAGGGTGGAAAATGATGCATAACAGTAAAAGCCACACGAAAAAGTGATTTTATGGACTTAATTTTTATTTATTGAATGAGAAGTTGAAAGTGTGATATGAAAAATATTTATGTGCTTAGAATGTATTAAAATGCACATAAAATGGGCTATGCACTTTAGATCAGAGCTTCAGCACTTAAAGGCCCTGTGATTCTGAAAGAGGGCGTCTTTTAACTCATTACATCTGAGTGACGCCTCCAGGTGCATTTCCAGTTAACTCCTACTGACATCTCTAGTTGCCAAATATTGCTTGTTCATATTTGCATCAGTAATTGCAAAACCATGCTATGCACCAAGTTTTAAAATATTTCATCTTATAGCTTACACAATGACAAACTCAACTACATTAACATTTGACCTCTGTCTAGTGCAGGTAAAGATATATTAACTATTTTTATGATATTAATTTATATAGATATAATTTTCACATTTTTCTAAATCATCTCAACAACCAAGTAACAGACAGAACTCCATAGTCTCATGAAAGCTCTCTGCTCGATGAATAAAATGCTGCTGACAGTACATATGTAACTTGAATGGTTGCTGAGATATTGTAAGTTGTTTACAAAATATTACAAATGTAGTAGTTACTGTGTTTACTGTGACTTATAAAACTCAGTTTAAGATCTAGAACCTAAAGAATACTATCACTATAAAATAGTTTATGCTTAAGTGTTTGACATTTGTACTACTTCCATAATCCCTATGGTTCCAGATATGTGAACATTTGTTTGAAATGTGAGGCTGAGGACATAATCTGATTCTGTCAAAAGGCTTAGGCTCTGCCCATTGGCCGTTACAGTGCAAACTTCCTGAGCTCCACTGGAGTTAGTGTTAAACTGCCATGAGTAAAGTAGTTTATTTGGTATTTGCACTGAATCGTATGGGTTTTGACTGAAGGCAGTAGTTCACCCAGTGAAACCTTCCTTCTGGTAAACCACCAGTGCCGTGATATCAAGGAGAACAGAGCACATCAAGCTGCTCTATGGATTAGATTTTTTATATTTGTTTTCCTACAAGTAACAGTCATGCCCCTCCCCCCTTACTGCACAGAGTAGTAAAACAGCATTCTGCAACGGTGGACTGTGCAGTTTTTATAAGTGTTATAGTATGTCAAATTGTCAGTGTGCATTGATGAACCATAGCTCAGATTCTCATTATTCTTTGGTAGCTTTTCTGGATTGCATGAACACCCACTTGTGATTGATCTACCATCGTCCTTTACAGTTAGCCACAACTGCCTCTCGTGGCCAAGTGCAAGTGTTTTGAAATGGGCCCCGTATCCTGTTTTTTTGCACAGTTGCCACTTATAAATCAGTGTGAAGACTAGAGTCTGAGACAGACTGTGATATCATGTCCATGAGGAAACTGGTTATTGGAGCAACAAAGACATTTTTAAGTTTAAATGCATCGGTAATTTCTTCTCTGTGGAAATGGTAGCTCACATTATGATGCTATCTTCCAGTCCATATGCTTTCATCTAACAGTGTGGGAAAACAGGACCTCTGGTGTCTGCTGTGGATTTCTGCTGAACAAGCTTCCCTTTATAAGAGAATGGCATCCTTAGAATTAAACACTTTCTCTCTGCATTTGTAAACCTCTTATTGTAAGTGACCAAGGATATCCTTTTCTGCTAAGAGTTGCTAGTGAAAATTCATCATTAATTCAGTGGACTCGTTAGTAACAGTACTTACATGACATGATGAAGCAGCATAACCTGCAAAAGTGCTCATACCTGTGGAACAGAGAGCTTTGAAGAACTGGAGCAGTCTGCCCTCTTTGGATTCACTTGTGTACTTTGTGATCCTGAAACTTGGAGAATCGTGGTGGTTTGTGTTTTTTACTGTTTGTTTCATATATTGTCATTGTTTGTTGGCCTCCCTTTTGTTCCTTTACAAATATCACAGTTATGGTTACAGAGGTCGTGACTGTCGTAGCAACTTGTATCTGCTCCCAACAGGTGAAACAGTGTACTTCATTGCATCTGTAGTAGTGCTGTACAATGTAGAAGAACAACTTCAGAGACACTACACTGGCCATAATGATGATGTCAAGTGGTAAGTAAAAATAGTTTGACTGATACTGGTAGTGGTGTTGCAGCATTTAATTTACAGATTAATGCATCTGTGTTATAAGCAGAGCTGTGCTTTGTGTAACTAGTTATCTGTTTTCGAGCCAAGAAAGAAAAAGTATATATTGTAAACTCTGGTTTATAGGTTCATTGACTCACTGGTGAGGACTATGCAATCAGGGGTGCCATCTTCTGGATGATATGTTACACAAGGGTCCATCTACCAGAGTTTGGAGATGCCTTACTATATATGGCTGTTAAAAATATGGGACTCCTGGGTGGGTGGGGTGTAGTGAGGTGATTTATTCGTGTTCTGGCTTCCAGACTTTCAAGTAACCCATGAAAAGAGGCTTGTGTTTAGTGAGATAACCTGATTTAACTTGCATCTCTCCTGAAAATAGGTCACAGGCCTTTTGAGACATGCATCTGGGACTGTTAATTTCTTTAGACTATATCAAATGGTAATACAAGGTAGAATCTAGTTTAGCAAAATGATTTGTGTTCATCCCTCTAAATCGTAATCTTTGTGAGTTCTTAATAAAAGTATGAGTATTTTATCCAGAGGGCAGAAGAATTAACAGCAGAAAATAGAAATCTGATTTAAGAAGTCTTACAGCTTTGATGTTAAGGCTGTGAGCTTTTTACAGGCTCCATTCTGTAGTCCTGGATATAATTCCTTGAAATTTGACTTGTGTGATTGAGCAAGTCACTTAACCAGGCAGTGATTTTAGTTTGCCTCTGAAAAAGGACACTTGTGTCTAATGGACTTACCTGGTTAACAAAAAAATAAATAAATAAATCTTAATTATAACATGAAGAGAGCAACCAAGTTCCTAAAAATACACATACACATATACTGATTGCTTAAATGAATGCAGAGGACAATGAATGGAGCTATGCCTAGACAGAAAGATAGACAGAATTCCTCTCAAACTGTCCATGTAAGTACTTCAGTTAGTGTTCCCACCTCCAATTCAGCAACCGTGTTCCCTATACCAAGTTTTGCATTATTTAGATCATGTGACATCACAAATTAATGGTGACAAAATAAAGAAATGAGAGCATGTCAGGTCTGTCCATTTATGTGTAACTGTCATCTAGTAACTGTGCCCAATCTAAGCTCTTTCACTGTGTCTACAACATGTGCCTGGCACTCTTGTCTGCCCTGTGGCATTTTTGATATTTTCTGGAGATGTCTTACATATATATCCACTGTCATCTCCATGAATAATATTTTATAATGCGAACTCATGTTTGTTCCCTCAGCTTAAAACTTGAGCCCTTTTTTCCTTTTTATACATATTCCCTTGTACTACTCCATTTTTTCCTTGTGTATCCTTATGTTACTGCTTTTTGTCCTTACTTCTAGAAGGGTTTAACTCTTCTACTCTTACTTTGTGTGCCATATCCTTCAGATGGATTATTATTTTCAAAAACTTTCTCTGAACTTTGTCTACTAGCATGAATTCCTTCTGTCTCAAAAAGTACCCCAACTGTGCACACTTCTTTAACAGTGACCTGATAAGATCTGTAGGGTAATAATACAGCATTGATGCTTCTCAGATTAATCTACACCAAAGGAATAATGCTTATCATCTTAGTGATTTTAGCCCAAGCTTTCTCATTTCATCATATAGTTTTTCTGCAGTCAACCTAGATGCTTTCATTCCCTGGTCATCTTCTAGCTGGTACTTCACCTTGGGTTTAATGTAGTAGGTCTCACTTCCTGTATCAAATCTTAGGTACCAGTCCTCATGCTAGTCTGCCAAGTCACTATGTATGCCTGCCTCCAGTCCTACTCTGACCTACCTGGTGTAATCTGCAAACAGGTAGAATTTCTTCTCAGTATCTCCACTATGTATGACAAGAAGACACCAAAGAACAGTAGACCTGGGGATCAACCCGTGATGGACTTTTATTTCCTCTGTTTGACAGAGTCTCTCTTGCCATAATGTTTTGCTCTCTAAGAAGACTTAATGAATGTGTCCACTGTGCCATGTTTCAGTGGGTTTCACTCATTTACTGATACCTCTGTTGCCTCAGAAGATTTTGGAGGTATAGTGGAATATAATGGATTCAAACTGGTGTACTACTGTCTGAGAACCATGCATGAGATTCATGTGCCCTGCTCTGGATTAGTTTTGTTTCCAGTGCAAAGTTTTACCATCTGATCTGTCCTTTGCCCACCAACAAAGACTTCACTAAGGTTCTTGCAAAAGGTGGCAGGAGCTTTATAGTTGGTGAGTCGTCTGGTCTTCCCATACCTTAGTGGAGTAGCTGTTGGCTGCTTCTTCAAATGTCTTTCTATTACAGTCCATAATATGGTTGTTGCTTTGGTTGCAGTTTTTGGAGGTGAATCAGTTGGGGAAAAAAATTGCTGGGCTTACCTCTTACAAGGAATTTCCTATATCACAGTTGAACTGGATGTGGTTTTGTGTTCTTCACATGAAAAGGATCAGAGCTGACATCGTTGGCCACCTTGGTAGAACTTGATGTTGGCCATGATAATTTATTCTGCATTTAGCATGGATACACATAACAGGACTGGATCCTTGTGAACATATCCAGGGGTGATATTCAATTCCTGCCAAAGTTCATATTATAGTTCAACTGTTCTAGATTCACTAATTATGATGACAAATATCTTCTTCAAGGGTTGTTAAGCTTAGCTTACCCAATTCCAGTTCACATCAACTTTCTGGAGTTAAAGGCAGATCCCTCTGCCCATACAGGACCTAGACAGCTCTTAGAATAGAGTCTCTTTCTAAAGCTTGGTAATTCAGCAATGGTTTGCTATTAAGGAGTGAATTTGTTCTATCCATTTTCCTGTTATGCCAGTTTTTGTTTCTCTGAAGATGGGGGTTGGCATAACGGTTAAGCTGTTTACCCCACAGACACACAGAGAAGAGTTTGAGACTCACCTTTGAAGGAAAACCTGGCTAGATTTAAAATGATTTACAGGGGCAGCTAGCCCAGTATTTTCCTATGAACCTGTGACAGCAGTACTGTCTAAAACACAGTACAGTTTTACCTTTGACAGTATAGACTTTGCCAAGATGATATAGAGTAGTTTTTCTTTCAGATAATATACTATAAAAGAAAGTTAGAGACAGTTTCTGTAAATCACATATCAATTTAGCTTACTGTAAAATAAAGTAGATTACCGCAACAGTTTCAAATTGTCTAAATGTCTCATCATGAATAACATTATTAGGGTCTGTTGAAGTTTTGTCATTGTCTGAGAGCAATTTTGTTTCTTTCAGTCTAGATCAATTGACAGCTAGAAGTACTGGTAGGCACATTTTTTTTTCTCATCCTGCAGATGACCTATGTTATTGCTTCACTAACATGAATATTGATATTTTTTTCATCAGACTGTGAGTCGACATAAGTCTGTTCAATGTAAATGTATATATTCCTCACCACGTGTTACCAATATGGTCACTATTATCGCTGTATAAGACCTCTTTGCATGTGCCTGTGGCTAATCAGCATTTGTCCATCAGTTCCAGTACTGATGTACTGAATCTCATCAGTATGACTTTGTGAATGGATCTCAGGACTGCTGTCCTGAATGAAAATCTTGCAGTAAGCTTGCTCACTGTTACATCTGCAATACAAGATCACTTCAAAGCTGCAGTTGTTGTGTCTTTCGGCATTTCCCAGTTAGGGGTCGCCACAGTGGAACTCCGGTCTACTAATGATTGGCAGTAAATTTTTACGTGCCAAGTTGCCAGCTCGCTGCCCAACCTTCAGCGAAGGTACGCCCATTCAAGCATGTCTCCACACACAAGATGCTCTGGCTGAGAATCGAACAGGACAACGTCTTACTGTGAGGCGACAATGCTACAGCAGCACCACCACCGTAGTAGTACAAGTCAGTTTTAGACAAGGGGGCTGCAGCTCCACAGGCAGCACTGCTTATTCCTCCAAATGCATATGCCTTCATGTCTTCTCCCCTATGGCTAGCAGCCCAGGAGAAAATTCAATCCGACATATCTGGCCAATATGCCTCATTAGTATTCTATTTTTGCTAATTGCTTCATTGAGTATAAAACTTAATAAAATGTGCTGAACAGTTATTGATGCTTTTGTTATGTAATTATCAAATTCACTCCTTTCTTGAAATAAAAAGCATCAGACTTAAAACAAGTTCAGGTATAACCATTTTTTTTTCATTATAGTCTTAGCTCAGACAGATTAGATGCACACGTTCATAATTTCTGACAAGTCTTTTCAGTCTTATACAATAAAAAGGAATATCTAGAGATCAAGAATGTGCGTCTACATCTGCTGAAACATGAATCCACAAGTTTGCTCACCTGTAAGCTGCTGGAATGTGACTTGCTAAAGTAGACTCCATTACCAGTCAGTGAAATATTTTTATAAGCCGAGCTTTAGTGAGTCTATAAGGACTGAAATGATTACAGAGGGAAACATGAACATCGGCATATACACACGTACAAGAACATAATGATGAGGCTTTAATGTTGTTTAGTTTGAGAACTTTGAATAGAAAAAAAAAATATATGGTTCCAAAGCAAACATACTTTGAGTTATATTTGCCTTCCTGTTGCACTTTTGGAGGATCTCATAAAAATTGTTTATCAATACCAGATAAACCAGAAACAGTCTGATACAAGGATAAGGTTACATGCAGTGCCATGTGTCAATCCAGGATAGTCATTATCACTGTAAAATGTTTCCAAATAGGACTCTGCCTTATCAAGGTGTCTGTTTCATGTATAAGCATAATCACAGGACCCTTGACAATTATAATCTTGGGAGGCTGAGAATCGTCAAGAAGCAAGTGTTGTTCACTTGTTTCAGCAGGACAGACTTTTCCAATTCAAGTGGTACATCTTGGAGCGTCTGTTGACTCCTGTATAGGACTTTATTTTGCGTTTTGGAGGTACTCTGTATATTTCATTAGTTTATCTGGTCTAGGTCTCTATTGAAATAGTAAAGATAACTTCTTATTGGAGCTGTAACTGAATACAAGGCTTGCTGATAAGACTCCACTCAACATTACAGGTGCTTCCAAAACATGCCTTCGGTGTTTGCAGTTATGAGTACCTTTCTTCTATTGGCCATGAACCTTTCTAAGTTATTTTGTAGTCAGAGTGGTACTATTCGGAGATTAATGAATAATTACTGTGAAACTACTTGAACTGGATGCCAGTAATAGTTTATTGTCTGCAAATACCAAATATAGACCATGATTTTATATATTAGTGGTATGGCTTAGGTTGAGATGGGCATTACTGCTTCTACTATATGGTAATCTGGAGTATACATTAGTCATAATTCCAATATCTTGCCGTCAGTGCTGTTATCTGTTCAAATATGTTCAAGCCATTCTGACGCCTAAAAGAGCAACAAGAAGGCAAACCTAGCTCAAAGTAATGTGAAGGTTTGAGGACATGAGAAGTATAAGATGATATATTTGTTTAATTTAGCATAAGTATTTCAGAATAAAGCAGGAATGGAAATCAAACCAGAAGTAGACAAAAATCAGATAGCAACTGGATGTGTCAAAAAAATAAAAGAAAGAATAAGGGAAAAGGATCAGACAAGAAGAAAAAAAATGGAAAATCCACAAATATAGTGACAAGTACTGAGGTCTTCTGGAACAAGCTCCTGTTAATCAAGATTTGACCAGGAATGGTTAAGGAGAGTTGAATGGAAACAAAATATGAAAGGCTAATAATATTGACCCAGGATAGGGGCTATGTACTACTTGGTTTATTAAGTCTGTTGAAAATGTTGGACAAATGGACAAAGCAGGTACTGTAAAACAAAACCGGAAACAGTTGCACATCTTGTTGCTGGTTGTTTTACACTAATGGCAGAGAGCCAGTATACTGAACGGCAAAATAATAATGTTGCAAGACTGCTGCATTAAGAATTCTACAAACACTATAATATGGACATAGCTGAGAAGAATTGGAAACATGAACCAGAAAGCAGTACAGAGAATGATAAAGTTGGTGTCACATAGGATCTCCTTTTACCGACAAAATAAATGCAAGAAACCCAGATATAGTAGAACATGAAAAAAAAGAGCAGCACTGATGGTACTGGAAATCCATAACACTTGGAGAAATGAATCCCTGCAGGCTTTATCATGTGATTACTGCTGCAGTAGCAAGATTTAAAATCTTTCCCAGGTTTGGGGCTTTGTCCAGATTTTTCTCACCAAGCAGTTGAGAGGGATGATAGTTCCTACTTATAATGCATCTGCCTCAGTAGAGCACAGAGTTGTTTCTTGACTACCTGCTTTTGTGTATTACTGTGGCTTGAAGATTTAAGGAACTAAATTAACTGTTGCCATTTATTTGGTAATCAGTGTAGAACACTGATCTACACTTACTATTTTCAGGCTCTGACTGGGAGCACACCATGTTTAAATGATTTGCTCAGTCCCATGCTTAAACCAAATGGTGGTCGAGGGAAACAAACCTTGGACATCAGGAAGTAGATCATTTAACAGCTCATAGCCATAACTGACTATATTTATGGGTTGGATTGTCAAGAGATCTTAAAAACTCCAGCACCGTAAATGTCATATTTAGTAAAAAAAAAAAAAAAATTGCGGCAGTTAACTAAAACTGAATGAGAATATTGGATAAAATACACAAAATACAAAGATCTCTATTTTGCAAACATAGCGTGGAAGACCTCATCCTTGATTCTACTATACAATCATTCCTAGAAATGCTTTGTATTAAAAGCATACTTGTTAGCTCTGTATATTTTTACTATTTCTGTTGTGTTTGTCTGACCTATATAACTGTGTCCCTTTATCAGCATCTGTCTTCTGGGCCTGAAATCAGTGTTCTCACTAGTCTTGGCTAAAAATAGATCTGAATGTTCGTCATATGATTTTCATTCACTGCTCTTCATTATAAGGTGAGACTTGAGAGCAAATGTGCTTGGGTAAATAAACAAATGGTCTGTATCAGCAATTTTTACTTTTCTTTTCATTTCATTCTTAATTGTTTCCCGAAATTTCAATCTACATTCAGCTATGTACCAGAACCCCTCTCTAGTTTTTGCTGCAACATCTCCAGCACCTGTTCAAGTTACTTCTCAAGGACTGGGGCTGCCAAATGAGAAATCTCTATTGAAACTTACTGACTAGGAATTGGGTGGTGAGGAACTCTGAGCATCCCAGTATGGTACTATCCTGATACCTGAAGTGTTTTTGTGCCCTACTGTCCCACCTGATTCCAAGGTGCAGTACATGAGTCACCATACTAGAGTTCTCAGGTTCCTCTGGGAAATGTTATTCTAGAACCCTGAGAGTTAAGCCAGCAAAAATGCTTCGGTCCTGAGTCCCCCCAGATGAATCTACAGGGCCTAGGTTTGTTAATCAAGCACAGATAAGCTGATCCAGCAGTAAGGACTGTGCTAAAGATATGGCCAGATACAGATAATGTCTAAGCTAGTATGTGTGCTGCTGTATTGCAGTTAGTGAATGTGCAAGCCTGGGGATTGTAGCTTGTCTACTGTTTTGCAGAACCATTTGCTATCTATCTACAGAGACAAAAGTTAAATATTTTAGAGCATTTGTTCCCCAGTGTGTTCCCTGCACCCTTGACCCTTGCTTAATATGGGGCAAACAAATTATGCACAGCATACTGACACCTGCAAGTCGAAGAATGTTGTACAGTTTGTGTTTTACAAAAAGTGTTACTTTTATAAAATCCCATGAATTTGTGTCGAAGCACAACAATGTAAGTAGGCAAGTACAGTTTCCCTCATCTGACAGGAATTCAGTATTAATTTTATATCCATTTTTGTAATTGTTTTCTGCTATCAGTAGCACACCTTGTGTATTTAAGATACTTAATGTTTGTGACCTCATACTACCCATTAATTAATAGTACTCTGTATTATGTTTGAGAGAACTGATCATTTTTGCTTCTGATATTTGCAGTTTAGCTAATGCCTCTTGGTCAACCTTTGCTTTAGCTATTGTGTAGTAAAGTATCAGGTTTTTGCTTGCTGTACTGTAACCTGAAGCAAGTAAGATATGTCAGCAGTCTGTTCTGTGACTGCCTTTTCCTCTTGGGTTTACTGTAATCATTAGACATCCTAACACAGAATTTTGTTTAATATTTTATGGCATTGCTTGGCTTTGCAGAGTGCCTGACATGTATTCTTTTTCCTCAGCCTAGCAGTCCATCCAGACAGGATCACCATAGCAACAGGTCAGGTTGCAGGCACATCCAAGGATGGGAAAGTGAGTTATCTTTTTCATTCTTAATGCACTGTATGGTAAGCAAAAAAGAAAATTGTTAAAAAGCATTATATTTCTAACTGCTGTTTTTTCATATTTAAATTATAAAAAGAAATCAGGCAAATTTTTGTGACTCATTATTATACATTAAAGAAAAAGATAGCTGCTTTGTATGCAGGTGTCCAATAAAGAATATAAGTACAACAAAACACAATAAACGGAGACCTGTAAGGCTGAAAACACCAAATCAGTTCAAACACTTCCACTAAACAGGCATCAGAAAACCACAAACATCACCATAAAGAGCACAGTCCATCGAATAGTCCAAAAAGCAGATAATCCAAAAAGCAGATTTAAAATCCTTTAATGGAATCAAGCAACGTCAAGCGCTTTCACCTTATAGGCTTCCTCAGGCCAAATACAAACATAAAATGAGGAATGTATATATGTAAACTATTTCTGTGACATCACATCCTACTCAAATTTTAAATATATTGCTTAAACCTACATACAAGACGTAGGTAATATAAAAATGTATATAAATTGCTATTAATATGGAATGCACAAATCTAATATCTCACAATATACATCTCAAAAATTTAATAAAAGAAAAATAAACATAAAACTTGAAATATATATAGCTACATATAAATACAGTATTAAACACATAAAACAATATACCATAACATAAACAAAAATTACACATCACACAAATATAACTAAATTAATTAAAAGCATTAATCAGGTAGGCAATGAGTTCAGTTATTCCCTAAGCCCCCTCACTTTCAAAATGGGTCTAATAGGGACTCTATCATTTAAGCCAGGTGGGCGATCAGCACTCAACCTGATAATCCATTTGGTTTCATTTTGCTCCATTTTATTCCATATATCACCCCTTCTTAACAGTAGGCTGATTGATATATATAACTAAAAATTTGAACTCATGTTCCACAGAAGTTTGAATGGTATGTTTAGGGAGTACATTATTATCAGATTTCACTCTAATACTATACAAATATTTTCTAACTCTATCTCTTAACCGTCTATCGGTTTTACCCACGTAAAATGTGGGGCACATACCACATGTGGCCAAGTAGACATGTTGAGAATTACAATCAGCCTGGGGATACAAAATATAGCTTTGTTGTGTAATGGGATGTACAAATGTAGCTGTACTATTTATATAACTGCAATAATTACATTTCTGGCATGGTTTAGTTACATGCCTACTAGTGTTCATAAGGGATCCGGATTCCATCCTGCCATAATTACATAACATCCTATATAGGTTAAGTCTATTCTTGTACGTAAACTTTGGAGTATTTCCTACTATCTCACAGATGTCAGGATCTACCTTCAAGATATCCCAATATTTCATAAAAGCATTCCTAACATCACCAGAGTCTTGAGTATGGTATATGCATATTCGCATATCCATTGCATTCCACTGATTCCCATTACTCAAACTCTGGTTGACCTGATTCCCATCTGTATATTATGGGCAAGCTCTACTTTCCCTAAGTGTATCAGCAGAAATGAGACACTCGTCTATTTCTTCCAAACTATATGATCTCTCAATCAAATGTTGTCTCAACTTATGTATTTCATTCCTATACCCCATTTCCGATGGATTCAAGTGGGAGGCCCTCATGGCTTGTCCTTTAATGATGTTCTTAAAAATGAATCTGGGATGCATACTGGATCTATGCAACAGAGAATTTCTACAACATGATTTATTATATACCCCAGTATTTAATAAGCCATTTTGCATCCTCTCTACAAATACATCCAAGTATGATATAAAATGCTCAGAAGCAGTCATAGTAAATTTCAAGAAATTAGTTAAAGAATTAATTTGTTCTAAAAATTCACATAGTTCTGTGTATCCAGATTTCCAAATAAGAAACAAATCATCTACAAATCGAACATAGAACCTAACATTCTGTTTATAACTATCTAACGTAAATAATAGTCTGCCCTCCCAGTCAGCCATGACAAGATTGGTGTAGCTATTGGCACAAGAAGTACCCATAGCTATGCCATCCTTCTTGATATAAACCTGACTGTTAAAAGTGAAAATATTATGATGTAAAATAACTTCCATCAACTGACACAGTGTCCACATGGATATCAGTCATAGTTGAGTGAGCTAACATAAATCTTCGAATACTCTCAATGCCCTTCTGATTAGGAATGGTGGTAATAAGAGACTGGACATCCAGAGTGACCAGCCAAAATCTATCACAGACACTTCTTTCATTTCATCATATAACATAATCAAAAATTGTTTAGTGTCTTTCAATATGTACGCATATTTGTTAACTATTGGTCTTAACTTAGATTTTAAGTAGAGGGATATAGGTTCCGTGACCCAGCCACGGCCCGCAACAATTGGTCTCATGGGCGGGCATACAGGATGTTTGTATATTTTAGGCATACCTTGAATACAAGGTATTAAAGGTTCATCTACGGAACAAAAATTATACAAATTATCATCTATTCTCCCTGTACAATTGCTCACAAACAAGAAATCAGATACATCACTAATAATCCTATCTATTTGATCTACACTTATTCGTTGATAAAACTGCAAATCACTCAGCATTTCATTCATACTCCGTATATATTGTTCACTATCCATAATAACTATAGGGCCTCCCTTATTGGCAGGTCTGATCACTATACTTAGGTCTTCCCTAGGATCCTTTAAAGCGGCTCTCAATTCAGGCTGTAAGTTACCATACCACTTCTTATTTTTATTCCTTTTATCTACTTCATGTAACTCTTCCTCTACTAATTTAGAAAAGGCATCTATAAGTGGATGCACATTAGGTATAAATGTACTAGGCTTCCTTAATGAGCTGATATCAGTGGCAGAGCTAGATTTACCAAAATTAAGTTTCAGTTGAATGTTTCTCACAAATAATTTCAAATCTAAAACAGAGTCTGTGATATCACTCCTAGTGGAAGGTATAAATGAGAGTCCCTTTTTCAAGTTATAGAAATTCTCTGTCGCATAGATCCAGTATGCACCCAAGATTAATTTTTAAGAACATCATTAAAGGACAAGTCATGAGGGCCTCCCACTTGAATCCATTGGAAATGGGGTATAGAATGAAATACATAAGTTGAGACAACATTTGATTGAGAGATCATATAGTTTGGAAGAAATAGACGAGTGTCTCATTTCTGCTGATACACTTAGGGAAAGTAGAGCTTGCCCATACTATACAGATAGAAATCAGGTCGACCAGAGTTTGAGTAATGGGAATCAGTGGAATGCAATGGATATGCGAATATGCATATACCATACTCAAGACTCTGGTGATGTTAGGAATGCTTTTATGAAATATTGGGATATCTTGAAGGTAGATCCTGATATCTGTGAGATAGTAGGAAATACCCCAAAGTTTACGTATAAGAATAGACTTAACCTATATAGGATGTTATGTAATTATGGCAGGATGGAATCCGGATCCCGTATGAGCACTAGTAGGCATGTAACTAAACCATGCCAGAAGTGTAATTATTGTAGTTATATAAATAGTACAGCTACATTTGTACATCCCATTACACAACAGTGCTATAATTTTTATCCCCAGGCTGATTGTAATTCTCAACATGTGGTCTACTTGGCCACATATGGTATGTGCCCCACATTTTACGTGGGTAAAACCGATAGACGGTTAAGAGATAGAATTAGAGAACATTTGTATAGTATTAGAGTGAAATCTGATAAGATTGCACTCTCTAAACATACCATTCAAACTTCTGTGGAACATGAGTTCAAATTTTTAGTTATTTACATCAATCAGCCTACTGTTAGAAGGGGTGATATATGGAATAAAACGGAACAAAATGAAACCAAATGGATTATCAGGTTGAGGGCTGATCGCCCACCTGGCTTAAATGATAGAGTCCCTATTAGACCCATTTTGAAAGCGAGGGGGCTTAGGAAATAACTAAATTCATTGCCTACCTGATTAATGTTTTTAATTAATTTAGTTATATTTGTGTGATGCATAATTTTTGTTTATGTTATGTTATGGTATGGTGTTTTATGTGTTTAATACTGTATTTATATGTAGATACATGTATTTCAAGTTTTATAAGGATGTTAATATTTTGCTTTTATTAAATTGTTGAGATATATATTGTGAGATATTAGATTTGTGCATTCCATATTAATAGCAATTTATATAAATTTTTATGATATTACCTACGTCTTGTATGTAGGTTTAAGCAATATATTTAAAATTTGAGCAGGATGTGATGTCACAAACAGTTTATATATATAGATTCCTCATTTTATGTTTGTATTTGGCCTGAGGAAGCCTATAAGGTGAAAGTGCTTGCCGTTGCTTGATTCCATTAAAGGATTTTAAATCTGCTTTTTGGATTATCTGCTTTTTGGACTATTCGTTGGACTGTGCTCTTTATGGTGATGTTTGTGGTTTCCTGATGCCTGTTTAGTGGAAGTGTTTGAACTGATTTGGTGTTTTCAGCCGTACAGGTCTCCGTTTATTGTGTTTTGTTCTCATTATTATACATTGTTTACCAAAATGCTTTTCTTTGTATGGTAAACTTTTATGTGCACAGACATTTACAGAGCAAATACTTTACTGTATGACCTAAAACTCATATTGCATATAATAGTTTTCTGTAACTGTCACCAAATGTAATAGAATTATTATACATTATCTTTCAGTGCATTGTATGCAATTTGTAGTGATTTTACCAAGTAAATAGTTCTTTCTTGCAAGTCTTATGAAAATTGACTTTCAGTATGTTAGTCTTTATTTTAATGATTTTGTTATTGTTATGTGATATTTCCTGGGATTCAGAGAGATTCCACCATCAGTGTTAATTGGTTAATGCAGATTTGCCAAGTAGCATGATGGATCAAATCTCCAATTCAGAGGCAAGGTAAAGCTGAACACCTCGTTGTCAGCTTATTACCATGTCTGCAAAATAAATGCTGCATCGTTAGACCTGACTGCACTAATGTTCAACCCACCAGCCCATGCATTACAGTAAAACTGGCAATTCTTGACACGTGTACACACACACTTATCCATGCAGCTACAAACAAGCACTTAGTCATGTTCACACCCACAGTAGCATGCATTCACATACCTATACATACAGAGATGATTTTGATATACTTCCCTTTACCATGTGACCATCCACACTTTATTCCCATGCTGGTGAAATTTGTGGGGCAGAGCACATGGCTAATTTGCACTAACCAATACACCAGGTTGCAGCATTTGTATATGACTTGGCCAGCAAGACAACTGTCCATGCTACAGTAAGTGGTAGTTTAAAGCCATAGCAGGAGGGCAGAATGTCACTCAGCGTCTTTCCCCAAGAATTCTGGATAAATCAAAAATCCTGGGCCATTTTTAAATATTACTCTAATTCACTGTAAATCAAAAATCATGGACCATTTTTAAATATTACTCAATTCACTTAAAAAATTAATATAACACGTTTTGCATCAGCAATAGGAAGTATGTCACTTCAGTGTTACATAATGTCTGGAATTATAAACCAACCATAATCTGCAGTGATTACCAGAAAATTGAAAATTTTATGAGACAGTGAAAAAATATAAGATGATAGCAGGGACAGTTGAAAGGTATGGAAAGTGTTCTTAATATCTTTGAGAAAATATACACTAATATTTATGCTGGACAAAAGTATATGACCCCTAACAGGAATTATGAGCAATTTCTACAGTCAATTAAGTTTCCAACAATAGGAGAGGACATTCAAAATGACTTGGTTAAACCGATATCTGAAGAAGAAATAGTATATGTAATTCAGCATATGAAATCACATAAATCACCAGGTCCTGATGGCTTGACAGTGGAATTTTATAAAAAATTTGCAGATATTTTTGGTAAGATACTTTCAGTTGTGTTTAACAACATAATTAGGAATAAAATTAATGATCCACACCTTAACGCCTCAAAAACTATTTTTATACATAAAGCCAATTCAGATCCTCAAAATCCGGATAATTATAGACCGATATCATTAATAAATGTAGACATGAAAATTCTAACCTCTATTATAGCATCTAGACTGAAGAGAATCATGACTCATATCATTTCTAAAGAGCAGACTGGTTTTATGGCAGGTAGACAAACCAGTGATAATACACTCACACTACATACTATGTTAGAGCATGCTAAGCAAAATAATTTAAATATTTATGCCCTTATAATTGATGCCCAGAAAGCCTTTGATAGGGTTGATACAAATTTCTTGTTTGATCTTTTACCGTATTTTAATATATCACATGAGTTTGTCCAAATGTTACAAATATTATATAGTAATCCCTATACTACATTGTATATTAATAAAAACTTCTCTAAAAGAATACTGATTAAGACTGGAACACACCAGGGTTGCCCTTTGTCCCCTTTATTATTTAATATCTATCTTGACCCATTGTTTTTATATATTAAACAAAATGTTTATCATAATGTCCCAATAATTTATGGAACTAAAATATTAATGGCAGCTTTTGCTGACTATCTTAGCATTTATTGTGCATCTCCATTATCATACACTGAAAAATTATTGAAGGCTGTTAATGAGTTCTCAAAAGTGTCTAATTATAAAATTAACTTGAAAAAAAACAATATCTTCCCTTTAAAGACACCTAAACCCTTTTCGTTATTGCCCTTAGTGGGACAGGTATTTAAAGAAAATATTAAATATCTAGGTATTGAGTTCTCTACTGATAATAAAGACTTTTATAATAATAATATTAAAGCAATCTGGGAACAAATAATTTCTGATTTTGGGAGTTGAAAAAATTTACGACTGCCAATATTAGCAAAAGTTTCAATTATCAAAATGAACATATTACCACGATTACTCTATATTTTTAGGTCAGCCAATTTATTACTTTCGAAGTTGTTTTTTAAATGGATTCATAAAGAATTGGCTAAATTCATTTGGGAACCAAAGAAAACCAGGATATCTTATGATAAATTAATGACCCCAAAAAATAGAGGAGGACTGGAATTACCTAATTTTGAAATGTATTATTTAATTGTAAATTCTAATAGAATTTTAAGAATTGCCAATTATGATATAAATAATACTAAGTGGACACCACCTTGGGTAGTTCTGAATTATAAATATATTCTAAAGTTAAATATCAATCCTAAAGCAATACTTTTTTTAGGTAAGGATACATTGAAATTCTATGAGATTATTGAACACATCAAAACGAACATACTCTCTTTACATAATTTATTTCATTTGTTAGATTTGGTTCAACATATGATGGTTTTTCAACCCTTTCATAAGCATCCTAATTTAAAATTGAATAATCAACTAATTGATCTCAACAAGTTTCCATTGATAGTTAATCTAACTTTGATTGATGTATATAAACATCTTGACAGTTTGGCCAACCAAATAAGACAAGAACTTAACTTACCTAAAAATTATCTGGTTATTCTGAGACAAATTAGAGAACTCACTATAAGCTATTTTAAAAGTTTTAAACCTGAAGAAGAGGCTATTAATAGATGCTCTATGTTGTGGCAAGCTCTCCCAACAGGATCTTAAATATATCACGACAGCAAATCAATTAATTAAAGAATTTCAATTTCATGATAAAATTTTGTTGTCAAACTACTGGGAAGAGAAAATCTTACTGACAGATAGAAGTACTATGTTAAAAGCAATTGACTTGACCATCAAATCTACTTCTCTTCAAAAATTAATATATACCCAGTTGATGATTTGGAACAATGCATATTATACACGTCTTACCCTGCATAAATTTAATCCCAAAAATTCACCAACTTGTCCTTACTGTAAGAATCAACCAGCTGATTTTCTTCATATGTTCTGGAGTTGTAAATGTATTTTCAAACTTTGGAATTCCCTTAAGATCCAACTTCAAAAGGTGGATTACCAGAGTACAACGTTATCATGGAAATTTATGATTATGCATATTCCCTCGAGAGAGATCCATAAATCACAAATTATTATATATATTAATATTTTTCTATTAATGAAGCTTTATATAGCTTCAAATTGGTTAGACCCATCTAAATCTTCATGGCAGAACCTTAGAGTTCTAGCGACAAAACATATATTGGCTCATAAATTACTATTAAACCCACAAAATAAAAATGTTAATAATCCAAAAATTTGGGAACATATTTTTAATATTACACTAGCATAGTATTTTCAACTTGGAAATATTAATAATTATTTATGTGTGGAGAGAATTTAGTCATCAACTGTCTATTACTTGCATTTATTCTTATGCTTTTTTATATTTAACTGTATTACATGGAAGCATTCTTGTAAATATTGTATATAGAGTGTGGTTATTAGTGATATTAGTTGATGCTTGATTTGTGAATATATGTTATTTTTGTTCTTATTTGTGTTTGAAAATAATATAACAATAAAGATTTATTATGGAAAAAAAAAAGAAAGGTATGGAAAGCAGTCTCTACATTACTAAGGCTTATCGTGTGGAAACCTTTGGAGCTGAAGCTTCCTCGTGGTAAGACCTTTTGAATCCCAGGGAGTCTGTAGTCTTCTTTACATTTGTATTCACTATTCTAAAGTTATATGCACTAATCCTGTTGACTATTTTTTTATGTTTTAATAAAAGGATTATAGCAGTTGTTGACCTATTCCCCTGCAGTGTTTTCAGATTCATTTTAATAAGTGATTTATTTGGTTTTGGATGCTACCTGCTGAAATCTCAGTCTGTACGAGAATCACATTTTTGTTTAACAGTTGTGCATATATAGCAAACAGTAGTAGATAGCATCAAATGTGAAAAAGGCTTGCATTTTCACCGGGTTTTAAATGCTGTATACCAGACCAGTCAAGAACCTATTCCTTCAAATATTTATGTATAACAGATGTAAGAATAAAGGAAAGTATGTAATCTCTGTTAGTCTTACTCAGAGTATCAAAATTATTTTTAAAAAGTTCCATAATCCAAGAATTAATCATCATGGTAAATTTGAGGGGCCAGTCTACAACTGCTGAAACCTTTAAGGTAGGAACTGGGAAAAGAAGAGGTGGTTGTTTAAAACTGAATGGGGCCCAGGAAAGGAAAAAAATAAGGCTTTTATTTCATAAAGTGTGATTCAGGAAAAGCTGCACATAACCACACACCTCTTGCAACTCTGCATAACAAGTGATGGCTGACAGCAATTCAAAACCTTATTGGACCTCATCAAAAGCTACTTAACACCAGCTGTCTAATCCAACCTGAAAGAACAATTCAGAACATCAAGAGAGCAACACACTGCTGCAGTTGTCTTCAGGAGTAGTCTTAGGTCAGCTGGTGCCCTAGGCAAAAGGGCGCCATGGTGCCCCCCACCACATCACCTGCTGCCCCCATCCTGGTCTACTTGAACCAAATAAATACTGGAAAAGTGCCCCTAGAAGAGCAGCGCCCTAGGCGGCTGCCTAGTTGGCCTATGCCTAAGGCCAGCTATGGTCATCTTTCCCCATGTGTGCAGCACTTTTCACCTCTGGTGCACCTTGTGCACATGCTTGCATGTGCATACATGTGCGCACACACACACACACTTTTGTACATGAAATACATGGAGAACACAGAAGTTGTGTTTCTGTAATTATTTTTATAATTAGTTTTAATATACCTTACCCTATTCTTGAACAACTCATAGCTGTTCTCGTTTACTTTGCTGCATAGCATAGCAGGCCTGTGTGTAAAAAAAACCTGTAGTGCAAATGGCAGTGGCAGAACAAAAGATTTCTTTCTGCCTGCTGTCCATACCAGTAACATGTCCCCAACTTCCTCAAACAAACTTAATTGTAGAATAACAGGATGTGTTAGCATCCATTTTCTGAAGGATATCTATTCTGAAACTCAAATGTATGCCATTATTTAGGGACTTCAGTCCTCAGTGTTTTCTTTGAAAACCACAGATTTTATGAGGACTGGGCCAAAAATATGAAGTAATAATCTGGACATTCTGTGAATGTCTAGACCAGAGTGTCAAACATTTATGACTCTGGGGCTACTCGCCAAACCATCCAGGGGCAACTAACCATACTCTGCAAGATTTGGGGGGGGGCACATTGTCATGTCAAACATTTATCTGTCCATTCAAAACAGTATGTTGTAGGATATACCCACGGCCAGATAAAATGCTTAGGTGGGCTGGATTGTGGCCCTAGGACCACCTGTTGGACACCTCTGATCTACGACAGTTGAGAGGTATGAAAGGTAAGTGTAAACATAACTGACTGCATTACATGACCTCTTTGACAGTTCTTGCCAAGTATTTTACTGCTTTGAAAGCTGGGAAAACACTTAGCAATTTTTTTCCCAAGATCATAACCTTAAATTATGCATTCTCAACATGGATGTCAAGAATACAAGCAAGCAGGCTATGATCAGCAACCCATTTAGAATCCTCTATATTAATTATTTATTTTTTTAATTTATTTTACCTTTGTTTACTGGGAAAGTCTGTCTGTGGACACACGTCCTTTTTCAGCGGAGGCCCGGGGAGAAAAGCTGCAGAAGAACTGCAGTGTATATATAAAAATAATAGTAGTATACATTGTTCAAGGTACTATTAACTAGTCTAGACTAACAAAATAGCAGTGTAGTATAAGACAAATATATGGCTAATTATCTCTAGGGATTCAAAGTTACTTATGTACAAAACAGTATACACAGAAAATATGTAACACCACAGTATAGTAATTCTCAAGAATTCCACTTGGACCTCTCTTCCTAAACAACAACCAGGTGCATAGTAGTTTTGGAAATTCCACTTAAAAAGCTGCTGTTAAAGTATCATTCATTACATCTACTTTATAGAACTTGCGTGTTTTCCCATTCACAAATGGGAAGCCCTGAATCTGTTGTGCTGCCCTTAAAGGTTTGATTTGTTCCTTTATTATTTACAGTTCTGCATATTGTAATCTTGGATTAGTATCTTGAGCTAAAAAAGTATGTGTTCTGTACTGAATTCAGTTTAAAGACATTTTAATAGAAATTCTGCAGTTATATTGTAAGCTGTTTGCAGAGTTGATTGGACATATTGCAGTTTGTACTCCTTTTATGTGCACTAAGCAGGGTCAGTTATGGCTAGGCTTGTATAGGCCCTAGGGCCGATAGCCTAGTACCAACCTAGGAGACTAATGGCTGCATACTACCTTATTTTCTTGTTACTAATTCATCTCACATTAACAAGTAGATCTTACTAGCCAGCTAAAAAGATTGCTGAAACAAAACATACTTGTCTACCCTAACTGCTATAGGTGTAGAATCTTTCAGTGGTAAAATGAAGTAATATTTGCAAGATACATTTTAACAAAAAGATATAAGCAGTTTTTTTATGTGGTCCCTTAAAATCTTCTATTCTAAGATAGTAAATTGCTCCCTACTTCCACATTAAAGTAAGAGTAGCTTTAACATCACAGAAAAAGAAGAAAGAGATCAGAAGAGTAGTCAGTCTCCTTAACTCTATGCTGACTCCCTTCTTAGATTTATTTATATGTAATCTGGTTTTATTCACAGCCTTCCTTTTACAATCTGCATCCATACATTTTATGGCACGTTTCCCCTATTAGTATGGGGCTGCCAAATGCAAGTCTTTATTAAACACTGAATAAATTGCATATTTTTAATGAAATCCTCTGGAATCCAAGGCAGGCTGGTTTAACCACCATATAGAAAATGTTAACTTAAATCGTAAGAAGTCCCTAGTATTTGCACATATCTGAATAGAACAAGCATATGGGCTGTCATTTTAGAGGAATCCTGTGGCTAGTAATTCAGTCACTGTTAGGATTCCTTCATACTTTTAAAGTAATAATTTTGAAATCACCAGAACCTTTGAAGTTTTGTTGTAGAAGGCAACAAAACTGAATGTATGATTTTAAGTATAACATGGTCTAGGAGACTTAACAACCAGCAGTTGTCTTTGATGATTAAAGGACACAGTGTGTTTATATCATGTGACAACTTTTCTTTGTATATAGATAGAAACATATGATCTATTTCAGTTACAGTTTAGATGATTAAGTCTAGCTGCATATGAATTTAGTCATTTATGTATACATATAGCTACTTTCCTTTTTTCCATAGCAACTGCCTCCCCATGTGCGTGTCTGGGATTCTGTTACATTGAACACGCTTCACGTCCTTGGAATGGGCTTCTTCGACCGGGCTGTTACATGTATTGCCTTTTCCAAATCTGTGAGTAAGATAGTTTAATAGCTGTAGTTGATATGTGAACTAAACCATTTTAGTAGCTTCATATCTAAAATGTGAATATTTTAAAATTGACAAAGGTTTTATTGTTTGAGTTTTCATTTCTTAAGCACCATTTCAGATGTTTAGATGTTTTCTTTAAGAAAGCACATTTACCAGATTTTTGCACACACACACACACACACACACACACACACTTCTTGGGACAGTGTACATCATCTTCTGATCCTTTCTCAACATGCTCTCCTCTGATGAGTGATCATCTGTTTCATTATTCCATTCTACATGCATGCATTTCAGTAAGATACAAGGGTTACTGAGTTTGCTGTCACGCAGATGAGTATGAGGCTTTCTCCCATAATTCCCCCTACCTTGTGATGGCTGTGAGTATCCTATTGAGGCAAAGACTACAGTGCTTAGACACAGCTGTGTATACACACACACACACACACACACACACACACACACACACACACACACACACACACACACTCTCACTCACTCAAAGGTACAGCTCTGTTGCTGTGTTTTATAGGCTTTATGTATCTTCTGTCAGTCATTCCTACTGCGACACCAACTGGTGTCCATCAGGCAACTAGTCAAGCAGCAGCCGATACCTCAGCTCTAACTTTGGATGCTTGAGTCAGCTCTAGGTCGTCTTCTTCTTTGGGCTGCTCCCGTTAGGGGTCGCCACAGCAGGTCAACTGTTTCCATTTCCTCCTGTCCTCTGCATCTTGCTCTGTCACACCAACCACCTGCATATCCTTTCTCACCACATCCATAAACCTTATCTTAGGCCTTCCTCTTTTCCTGTTACCTGGCAGCTTCATCCTTAGCATTGTTTTCCCAATATACTCTGCATCCCTCCTCAGCACATGTCCAAACCAACGTAATCTTGCCTCTCTGGCTTTGTCTCCAAACCTTCCAACCTGGGCTGACCCTCTAATATACTTATTCCTAATCCTGTCCATCCTTGGCACACCAAGTGCAAATCTTAACATCTTCAACTCTGCCACGTCAAGCTCTGACTCCTGCCTTTTTGTCAATGCCACTGTCTCCAACCCGTATAACATAGCTGGTCTCACTACCTTCTTGTAGACCTTCCCTTTCATTCTTACTGGTACTCGTCTGTCACAAATTACTCTTGACACTCTTCTCCACCCACTGCATCCTGCCTGTACTCTCTTCTTCACCTCTCTTCCACACTCACCATTACTCTGAACTGTTGATCCCAATTACATAAACTCATTCACCTTCACCATCACCACCTCTACTCCCTGCATCCTCACCATTCCTCTATCCTTCCTCTCATTCACACACATATATTCTGTCTTAGTCCTGCTGACCTTCATTCCTCTTCTCTCTCGAGCATATCTCCACCTCTCCAGGGTCTCCTCCACCTGTTTCCTACTCTCACTACAGAACACAATGTCATCTGCAAACATCATAGTCCACGGGGACTCCTGTCTGATCTAGTCTGTCAACCTGTCCATCACCATTGCAAATAAGAAAGGGCTCAGAGCTGATCCTTTATGTAATCCCTCCTCCACCTTAAACGCATCCGTCACTCCCCCCGCAGACCTCACCGCTGTCACACTACCCTTGTACATATCTTGTACCACTCTTACATACTTCTCTGACACTCCCGTCTTCCTCATACAATACCACAACTCCTCTCTAGGCACCCTGCCATATGCTTTCTCTAAATCCACAGACACAATGCAACTCCTTCTGACCTTCTCTGTACTTCTCCATCAACACACTCAGAGCAAACATCGCAGCCCTTACAAATGCCTTCTATGAACACCTCCAGGACTGCATGGATCAGGCAATCCCAAATAAAACCAAGACTCTTTCCACAAAGGGCAAACGTCCAATCTGGTGGACCCCAGCCATTAACAAACTTTACAATAAGAGGAGAAAGCTATTACATGATAGAACAAAATCCATAAAAGGGAAGTCACCCCTGATCATTATTAGTAAAAAAATACGAGCACTCATAAAATCAACTAAGGCCAATTTTGAGAGAAAAATTGCCATGGATTCAAAGGACAATCATAAGGCCTTTTTCAGCTATGTTAGGAACCTGGGTGGAAACTCACAGATATGCTCAGAATTAGTCCAAAATGATACAAAATCACTGAACCCACAGACATTGCCAACATACTGGCAGACAGGTTCAGTGCAAACTTCACCCCTCTCCCCTAAAGGAGAGATAACTATCCCAGCCGAGTGTAGCCTCCCGGACATCTCAAATGCAGGTGAAAGCTGCTCTCTCTAAAGCTAAAAACACAGCATCAATGGGACGGATGGTGTCCCCGGCTGTGTGCTACACGAGCTAAATGAGGAATTAAACCCGCACATAAGGCAGCTGTTTAATCTCAGCCTTACCACAGGATCGTGCCCAAGGGTGGCGTCACGGCAACTGTGGTCCCACTCCACAAAGGTGGCGCCTCACGGACCCTGGTAATTACCGCCCCATAAGCTTAACAAGTCTAGTCTGCAAAGCTATGGAGAGGATCATAATGGAGCTCATAAACAAAGATATAGGGGACTTGCAGACATTGGACCCGACCCAGTTTGGCTTTGTCAAGGGAAGATCATGCCTTTTGAACTTGGTCGACTTCTTGAAATAGTCACCAAGGCCATTGATGAGGAAAGGCAGTCCATACAGCCTACCTTGACCTTGCAAAGGCTTTCGACACAATACCCCACTCGGGTATTGTAGAAAAACTACCAGCTTAAATGTAAACCCATATGTCACAAGATGGGTTGCAAACTAACAAGGACAGAACCCACAGGGTTAGAGTTGCTGGCGCTGTGTCAGACTCCAAGCCGGTCACAAGTGGTGTCCCACAGGGCTCGGTCCTTGGCCCCTATTGTTTGGCATCTACTTCTCAGAAGTACAGGCCAACATGGGAGGACTTTGGCTGACAAAGTTTGCAGATGACTGCAAACTGGGCGCCATAGTGGAAAGTGCATCGGACACGGATATCCTTCAGAAGGGACTCACGGAAACAGATAGCTGGTGCCAGAGCCATGGCCTGAAGTTAAACGCCAAAAATGTATAGTCATACCCTTCGGGAAAAACAAGGTAACCCCAAGCTACCATATAGGTGGCAATCCACTAAGCACAGAAGAGGTTATCAGGGACCTGGGGACCCAGGTTGACAGTGGCCTTTCTTTTGACACTCACATTGCTAAAGTGGTTAGAAAGACCTTCTACATTGCCCACCTGATCATGAAGGGATTCACATCCAGATCTAGTGAGGTCATTGTTCCCTGTACTCTTCACTTATCAGACCAATGATCGAGTACAATGCCCCATTCGGGATGTATCTCACCCGACATCTGCAGCAATTGGAGAGACCCCAAAAGTTCCTCACCAAAAGGATAAAGGGACTCCAAAATCTGTCATATGCTGCCAGATTGAAGAAACTCCAGCTCTATTCAGTCGCATACCGTCTGCTCAGAGGTGACATGTGCCTGACATACAAGGCCATGTCCAACCCGGAATTAATGGACATGCTCCACCTCAAAAATCCAAATCCACCAAAACCACTAGAGCAAGCGACTTAAACCTTAGCACGGATATAAATAGGATGTGCTGGAGGGATAGATTTATCACTCAGAGACTCCCTATGCTGTGGAATAAAATCCCGGTCCATGTGAGGCAGAGCACCTCGCTGACTCTGTTCAAGAGAAATCTAGACCTGTGGATGGGAGATCGTAGGTTTACCCCGGGAATCATCTCTGGGTCACTGCTGGACAGAGGCACAACAAACTAATGGGCACAGTATTTTTTCATATAAGGGGTGGCGTAAGCCACAATAATTTGGGCTAGGCTTATAAATGCCTTAGGGCAGATAGCCTAGTATAAACCTATGAACCTATCTGTAGTGCTCTTTCCTGGCATGAAACCATACTGCTGATCACTAATCAACACCTCCCCTCTTAACCTAGCTTCCACTACTCTTTCCCATAACTTCATGCTGTGACTGATCAGTTTAATCCCTCTGTAGTTACTACAGCTCTGCACATCACCCTTATTCTTAAAAATCGGTACCAAAACACTTTTTCTCCATTCCTCAGGCATCCTCTCACTTTCCAAGATTTCATTAAACAATCTAGTTAAAAACTCCACTGCCATTTCACCTAAACACCTCCATGCTTCCACACGTATGTCATCTGGACCAACACCCTTTCCGATCTTCATCCTCTTCATAGCTATCCTTACTTCCTCCTTGCTAATCCACTGCACTTCATGATTCACTATCCGCACATCATCCAACCTTCTCTCCCTCTCATTCTCTTCATTCATCAACCCCTCAAAGTACTCTTTCCATCTGCTCAACACACTCTCCTCGCTTGTGAGTACGTTTCTCTCATCCTTTATCACCCTTACCTGCTGCACATCTTTACTAGCTCGGTCCCTCTGTTTAGCCAATCAGTACAGGTCCTTTTCTCCCTCCTTAGTGTCCAACCTTTTATACAACTCATACGCCTTCTCCTTAGCCTTCGCCACCTCTCCCTTTGCCATGCACCTCATCTCCTTATACTCTTGTCTACTTTCTTCATCTCTTTGACAATCCCACTTCTTCGCCAACCTCTTTCTCTGAATACTCTCCTGTACTTCTTCATTCCACCACCAAGTCTCCTTGTCCTCCTTCCTCTTTCCAGATGTCACACCAAGCACCTTTCTAGCCATCTCTCTTGCTAGCTCTGTTGTAGTTACCCAGCTATTCGGTAACTCTTCACTGCCACCCAGTGCCTGTCTTAACTCTTCCCAGTCAGCTCTAGGTGCTACATCTATTTATCACATGCTGTTTCTTTCAGAGTCCAAATGATTAATCAAACCAGCATCATTCTGATCTCCTTCATGTTGCACCTTGGAGTCATTAGATGTATTCTTCTGCTGATAAATTACAGCTAATGTATGTAGAAATTCTATGCAAGGTTTGTTTTCTGTTTTCTGTGGAGCTTATACAGAACCTTGGACATTTATTTTATTTGTATTTGATAACTTGTGTAGAACAATTTTCTGCATGAGCCTTTTTCAGACTCAACCACAAATTTAACATAAAGAAACCCTTTTCTGAGAAAATTACATTAGGCAGTTGCAACAAATTTAATTGTCAACATTGCTAGGAATGAGGCACCACCTGTACTGTGTTTAATTTTAATAAAAAATTTATTGAAATTGCATAAGCAGAGATGTCTTACTGTTAATGAGAATTTGTGAAACTACTGCAGCTTTTCACAGTTACCATTTGTGTACAGCTTCATTGTAGGACTGCTGTTTATATGATGCTAACATGAAGTAATTATTTTCATATGTTGGTTCATTTTAGAATGGAGGTTGTAACTTGTGTGCTGTAGATGATTCCAATGACCATGTTCTTTCTGTGTGGGACTGGCAGAAAGAAGAAAAACTAGCAGATGTTAAGGTAAATCTTTGGTTTATGTTCTTGATTTTATAATTACTTAACCTGTACTTTCAGACTTTGAACTCCTTTTTAATTTCTCCAGATGTTTTGAGTTTGTAATGACATGTTTTGAATAGACCCCATTCCTTAGTCAGAGTATGATTAAAGCTCATGAGACCAGTAATGCTTCAGTCATTCATGGTAGCTAAGAGTGCTCTTCACAACACCCACAGTGTAGCCAGAATTGCTACCCTCTGCAGTTCATACAGGGTTACATGTATTGGTAGCATATTTAAACACAATTGTATTTTTTTTTATTCTTGTTGCCCCTACTACTGTTAGAACTGTCTAGGTATGTTCATTCCACATTTTTTCTCTTCTGCTTGCAGATTGTAATGTTTTATAACTTTGTTTCTCTCTGTGTATAAGACACTATATTGAACTGGGTGTAGCAAAGAATATTGTGCTGCATTCTCTGTTAGTACCAGGATAGATCTAGAAGAAACACTTGTGGTCAATCACTGGAAAAGGAAAAAAATGCTCACTCTGGAGACACAATGTTGTCTTAAGAGAAGAGCGTCAATATATTTAGTCAGATCTCAGCTATGCTCAGTACGATTAAATTATGCATCCAGGGGCTGCTGTTCATTCAGATTCTTCATCAGTTCCATTATAAAAGTTTAAAAATAGCTTTTAAAGTGAAATTTTTATTTGCATTCCATTTGCTAGCTTTTATTTTTTGCTTCAAGTGTGACGTGCTATCTGGATCAGAATTAATTTACTTATTTTCCAGTTTTGCCTCAAAGGCTGAGGTTTTCACTGACCTCTGAATCTTGAGATTCCATTATATTGCAATTGCTGTCATTTTAAAACAGAGTAAGGCAATTTATTGCTCTGATATAGTCATTTGTTTCATAATTTTGCATGTTAATACAAATTTAAAAGGTCAAATCGATTGTTTTGATGGCTGGATGACCACAGAATAAAGTAGCTAGTAGCTTGCACTTCATTATGCTATAAAGGAAGTTATTGTAACTATAAAACAGATATGTGCAGCTTGTTAGATTTGACTGAAGCAGCAGTATGTTGTTTTGAAGGTTTTTGTAGTGCTTGGAGCTTGCTGATTGCGCTCCGATATTCAGAAAAAGACAAACCAGTTAAGCACCAGAACAGCGAGAGACCCAACCTCAACAAATGTTGAGCAGTCAGGTCTCTAGCACTAGGTAGTAAAATCTGCCAGCACTGATTAGTAAATGACAGCAGCAGAGCAAAAGATTTGCTCCTGCCTGCTCTCCATACCGGTACCATGTCCCCAACTTCCTGAAAGTAAAAATAAATCTTAGAAAGTTGCTAGAATAACATGATGTGTTTGCCAGCATAAGATGAGTGAGGGATACGAACTTTGAAACAAAACTACGTGTCATTTTTTTAGTGACTTCAATCTTTCTGTGAAAACCACAGGTTTTATGAGGAAGAGACAAAGATATAAAGCAGTAGTCTGGGCATTCTGCAGAAATCTGCACATTAGGCAGGCATTAAAGATAGGTGGAAATATGATGGACAGTGTTACACTGCATTTCTGACCACATCTGCTGTTTTACGGCTCTGAAAGTCAACACAACACTTAATTTTTGGTACTAATGTATTATCGCAACCAGGTTGGCGTACATTAACAAAGGAAGAATAACACTTGCTCAGTTTTTCTAGGAACATTCTTTACTTGTATGATAATGAGTAGGCAAGCTGGTCAGGTGCTCCTTTTCAATGTAACCGGTTCAGAAGTATTAATCCAGAAAAATACAAAACATTGCAATGTATTACAAAACATATGGCAATGAGTAAGGTCAGGGACAATAATATCCCTCGTGTTTCTAAAACATTATTTGCCGAGCTAGTCATGATTATTTCACTTGCCTTACCTCAAGTTCCATCCTTGCTGATTTCAGAGCTATGCCGGTTTTAAACTTTACCAAAATGTTACAAATGCAAAACCACAATTACGTTTTTGATTATCAGTAGACTCATCTTTCATTACATACTGCATGTATGTATACACACACACACACACACACACACACACACACATAATTTTGTATTTTCATTGTGTAATTACAGACACCATCTGTATTGGATTGCTAACAAATAAAAACCTTGCAAAGCAAGAACACCTTTCTTTCTTTAGCAAAAAGGGGAAAACAATGGGTGACTGTACAGAAACAAATAAAATGAACATTCTGCTCATCCTACATGCCAGATTTGTATTAGTGGTCCTGTTACATATGGGATGGAAATGCAACTGTCAGTGACACAACAGATAGCACACTTGTCTTTTGGTACAGAAAACTAAGTTCCATTCCCACACCAGACAAATGGATTCTGGTGCTGCAGTGCAGCATGGGGGGAGGGGATGCATGCTGCACTCCTGAATGTGTCATCCTTCAGATGAGGTCCCATCTGCTTGAGTTGCTGGTAACCCAGGTGGAAGTAAAAGATCCTACAGTACCTATCAAAAAGAGAATGAGAAGTTTCTTGATGCCCTGGCCAAATTTCTAGTAGTATAAGTACCACCTTGGTTCTTCTCTGAAAAGTAGTGGGACAGACATGGTCAACAAACGATAAATAAAATAAAAAAATGAAAATATTAATATGGAATGTAACATCTGAGAGAGAAGGAGTTTTCCCTTAAATACCATCCCTTCACATATTTAGTAAAAGGATTTATTTCTAAGAGTTGGTGTATTCTTAAATTCCTTGAAAGACTGATGGATGTCGAGTGAAAGGCCTATTTTTACTTTTAAGAGAGGGCCGAATATTAATAATTTTTGGAGCACAACAAAGAGTTGGAGAGGAGGCAGAGACGGCCAAAAGGGACTACGACGTGTGACCATTGCAGTCAATGCTCATTTATTTTTAAGGGTGATAATCAACATTAATGAGCAACAAAAATTTATAAACCTTGTTAATGGGTGTAATGGTATATCCTCTGGTAATATTAAAATTGCTGTGTGTGACTCTTGTTGAGCATATTATTAAGGTAAAGCAAAGAGGACCCTCAATAGATGGATTTAAGAGCATAGCTATGCCATTAGGAGATGCAGTGAAAAAATGCATTGTTTAAGCGCTCCAAAATTGTTTCATCTTTAAAATGTTTGTATTTGTGTGTTTAGAAAAGGTTGAAATGAATCAGAAGGGGGCCCTTGGGAGATGCTTGTAGAGTATAGAGAATTACTATGGCAGCTTTGGTTAAATGTAGTGAGACCACTAGGCCTTGATGATTTTTTCTCTGTGTAGATTTCTTAATTTTGCACTGTCAAATTGTAAGATGTGCAATTTACGCTTAACATTTTTTACAATATGTATTTAAAAATATATATGCGCGCTAACATACACATATACACTAACATATTTTTGCAATTTAAAATATATTTCTAAATGCATGTTTTTCATTCAAATTATATAGATTTGTGTGCACTTGTGTTTTTAGATTAAGGTTATTTATATTACTGCGTATGTTTCTTTTACAATAATAGCAATTGCTAGTTTGTGGTATTTCTTTAAATATATTTGACTGAATTCATCATGAGTTTATAGAGAGTGACTTGTAAAATAATTGCACATTCTGATTGTCTTTTTTAACCGTGTGTGGATGAAAGCTGTTATTAAAAGTATACATTTTCACTTGTTCAAAAAATGCTGATACAGTAAAATAAGACTGGGACAACCGCTTGATGATATTGATTTCTGATGATCTTACTCGGTCAACACATTAATCGGGAAAGCTTACAGCAACTTAAAGAACCATTTACCAAATTATTTCATCCAGAAGCCACTGTGTCCTAATTCCAGTATTTTGAAATTTGATTCATCCTATTCTTGAATATGGACTTGGCTTTTTCTCCTCCTCAGTCAATGAGATTAACAAGTTAGAGAGCATGCAGAAATCTTTTGTCAGTATATTTGGTTGGGAAAGTAAAATTAGCTTTGGAAGATGGTTCCAAAATAACCCCTTTACCATTTTCTACCAGATCTCAATAGCAATTTGATCTGGATTTACAAATATTCAAAAATTAAGTCATTCTTAAATTCAATTGATACTGATTTTTTTTCATTTCATTTCTTGTCAGCTAGAAGTAATCTACTACTTAATTCTGACTTGAGGAATACATGCAGTAGAAATGTGACCCACAGAAATAAAGCAGGTAGAATAAGATCCCCATAGACATAAAGGCCTCAAACAACTTGGTCCTTTTCAAATGTAAGATTAATGTATGGATGAAGAAAAGGGTTTTAGTTAGGCATAAAAAGGGGAATGGCTTCTAATGATTTCTTATAATGTCTCGTAGTATTTGACATTAAGCAATAAACATGTTATAACGATGTGTACTTTCTCAAAATGTGTTGGTGTTTATGGACTCTTTGTACCATCTTACCATTTCAGAACAGCAAGGCATTTTTACAGGAACCCTTTCTCTGACTTGGAGTGAATTAAAGTGATAAGTAATGAGGTGTGACAGTGCAGGATGGCTTGGTCTCTTGAAGAAGCACTTTTTGTATGGTTTCATTGCTGTTATTGCATACTACTGCTGTAATGTTAAGCATGTCACTTTGATGAAAAATAGTTTTAGCAAAGTTAAAGAAAATTCTGTCTGTTCACTTTCCCTGCTACTCTTGCAACCCCAAAGAGGATTATAATTAGATAATGGTTGTGGAAGGCAAAGCCTCCTTCCAAAAACATTGCCACAACATTGCATCAGCGTAAGTAAAGCTAGTCTCATAAATTAGGTTGTTCAGTGGTTTTATTAAAAAAGATGACATTTGAAAAAATGCTCTTCGACAAGATGATGAGTCGGGCTATTTCTATTATCTTTCATGGCCTTGATTTTGAAAGAGGAATGTTGTGCTTCCCGAGAATGGACCCCGGTCCTACTCCTAATTACAAAACAATCACTTTAAATACTGCCCAAATATTGGAGCACACTTAAACTGGTGGAGCTTGCTTGAAAACTGGTGTGTGCCCCATGTGAAGCTCCCATTCTGCTGGTCCTAATTTTTTTCCCCAAAGGTAGAAATGGTCAGAAACCAGGGCTCTCTTGCACACAGTGCCCAGGTATTGAAAACTGACGTATAGTTGTTATAGAAATTACAGACTGTATGAGTTGGTGTAGGCAATGACTGTCTTTGCATTGCAAGTGTCAGTGCAGGCAGGTTCCCCTCTGTTTAAAAGAATAGATGAGCAGTTATTTTTATATATCATTTGCAGTTCGCCTAGAGCATTGTTCCCCTTTCATTTCCTCTCTAGTATCTCTTTTTGCATGTGATGTGTTTATAGTATCACTCTGTATCCCTCCTGGAAGTGTATTCTATCACTTACACCTCATAATAATATTTCTCTGCCACATCCCACTCAAACCCTTCACTATAATGCTGCATTGCTACAGACAATACAATAGCTTTGGGTATAGCATCATTGCTTGAGTCAATCTCCTGCCATGGACCATTTGATTAAAATTGGACCCCCTCAAAAAATTAAATGATAATGTAAAGGCTAGTTCTCTTCACACCCTTACTTAATACAGAAACCTTCTTAGTCATGTAAAATATCTAATGGCACTTCTGAAAAAGATAGGGGGAGTGGTAGTCCTCAAATTCAGCAGAACATGAGAGTATTTTACAAATTTACATACAACATCACAATGAACCCCAGTATGAAAAAAAAACATTTTTATCCCTTACTAAAAACACATTAATTTAATTTCTATACTTTTCTTTATTGTTAAAATATAATCTGTGTCAAAATAGCTGATATCCAGTTTTATAACTAGTAAAATGTTATATTTGTAAGAATTTAAAGAAAATCTTTATATCAACTTTGTCAGCATACTCGTTACTTTACAAGCAGTTGTACCCAATAGGATATGTGTTATTGTATAAATAACTCATGCCCAGGGGTGTTCTGAGGCTTGACCATACCCTGGAAATACATTTATACAATAACACATACTCTGGAGGGCATTATTGCACTTAGAGAATGTGCTGTTTGTAAAATGTTTTATTTTTATTACTATATTATTTTTTTAATTTTGATGCAAAATAGTTCTTCCGCCTAATGTATCAAACTTGCTGTAGTATATTAAAGGGTGTTGGAGAAAGTATTTTGCATCCATAATGTAAGATTTCCTATTTACCTTATTTTTGTGGTCCCTTACTCATTAAAATATGTGGTTAGTTGGCAATCATTGAGGACTGAAGTCACTAAATAATAACATACATTTGAGTTTCAGATTTTATTTCCTTCAAAAAATACATGCTAACACAAATCCTGTTGTAGCAATTTTCTAATTTTATAAGAGCATTATTTAAAATCTGTTCCTATTTTTAAGCCTTTGTCCCCACTTGACTTGGGCTTTATCTGGATTTCTTGAACTAAGAGGTAAAAGGTGTGCAAACCTCAACTACTGCTGCCACTGCTCCATCGATTTCACTCATTCTGTCAAACAAACACACTTCACTTTCATGCATGCAAACACGCATGCACTCACACACAGAAATTACACACACATGTTTTTTTTCTTAAATGGTCCCTCTAATTTTACAGTGACTAAAGTCACTGCTAAGCAAGCATTAAATAATGGTTCATTTGATCTTGCTTTCATGCATGTATGCACTCACACACACAAATAAACACACGCTTTTGTATTTGTTTTTTCTTTTACACTCTAACAACAAAAACACTGCTTAGTGAGAATAAAATAATAGCAGCCATCAGCTTCCTTACAGGCCAATCTTCATGGCACCTGTATTATGCTGCCATGAAGCATCATCCTCATTTTTCAGCAGGCATCACCTGTACATTATTACCCTGCTGGAGACCTTTCATTCCCAAATCAGCATGGCGATATATTCGTGAATTCTCAAATTTCTCATAATAACCATATAAAATAATGTCCACATTTACATCTTCAAAATTGCTTAGTTTTGGTTCTCCAAAAGTTTTGCTTTACATATCGCTTGACATTTTTTATGCAATAAGGAATGACTTGTTATCTCTACTTTCTTACAAAAGATGCAATCTTTCCACTTTTTATGATGTATTCCCTTTAACTATAGGAGTTTGATGATCTCTCCAAAAAGTCATGACATGCTATCATATTCTTAGGTTTCATTTTCGTCTAATAGCTTTTATAAGTTCTGAAACCAACCCTTTTAAGGATTACTGTAAAAAAAATTGCCTATAGATTTTTTCATATCATTTTCTCCTATTTTTCTATATTTTCACTTCTATTTTCTAGTCAGATATTTTATCCTGAAAGTTTCCACTTTCTTATTATTCAACGTATACCTTCTTTTTTCTGTTTTAATCTCCATCATCTCCCATAAATAATATTTGATATTTGCAGTCTCCATAGTGATCTATTTTTTTAATCTTGCCTGATCTTCAAAAATCCAGTGGAAACCTAGTGAAACCGCATAAACCACTGTATGCATCAAACCTATTGCACCTTAATCTTCAATTAAAATATAATAACATCTATTTTAATAGGATTCGGTCTCAATCCCCAAAAGACACCAAATACTATCTATAAGAATAATTTTTCTTTTCCTGTTGGCATTGCGTACACATTAGCCAAACAGCACAATGTCCCCATAGTAATGGAATTGTTACATTTTTTTTTATATAAATTAAACATACTCATATAATATGTATTCCTTTTATCTTTTCAGTCAGTTTTTGTCATTGCTTGTCCATTATTTGTGGTTCAACAAATCCAATGCCTAATAATAATAGTTCTTGTTTGAAAAATACATCTCTTCAGTCTTTGTTTTATCCCCAAATCATTAATTGTTCTTTAATTCCAAACCTGTTTTTTATTAAATCATTCAGGACAGTAAGCCCTTCCTTCATCCATAACCTGTTCTTGGTAATTACTATGATGTTATCCACATATGATTAAAAAATAGGAATATTAAGCTTTCTTTATAATGGATTTGCTGCCCCAGCCAGTCTGCATTTCTCCTGCAATAACATTCACAATTAAAGCAAACAGAATTTCACTTACCTGGTAACCATGACACCCCCCCCCCCCAGCTGTATACTCACTTAGCCATCCATTTAGAAAGACCCTTAAATGGAGTCCTGAACACTCTTAAGGTCTTTCCTTCCATTCATGTAAGTGTAATATATCCCATTAAATGAGGGGGGCAAGGTGTTAAGTCTGCTTTTATAGCTGATTCACTTGTTATTCCATCCAGGTGAGAGTGGTTACCTGTGACTAAAGCTGATCTTGCACATTGTTTCACTAGTTTGGTCAGGCTGAGGCTGGGTAGAAGATCCTCCACGTATACATTGCTAAAAGTTTAGAAGTCACCTAGGAGGATTAGTTTTTAGTTGGGCTTGTTGGTGTTGAGGATATTTAGTAGTGATTTAAATTTTAAAAGGTTGGCTGATGAGGTAAGTAGGCAATGAGAATGTTGAGAGGGCTGATGTTGCTAAGAGTGACAAAAATTGATATCCAGTTAAGGTCATGATCATTAGTGGAGGGACTTTATTTTTGCTATTTAATTGTTGGATTTTTTATGAACAGAACAACTTTTGTTGCTGGTCTGGCATTGAAAATGTAACTATTGTTTTACTCAGAATTCTGTAATTGCCACAGTGCCCATATTAACGGTTTCTGTATATGAATGTAGTCATTCCAATTTATTCAGCATACTACCAGCATTAATCAAGGCAATGTTAAGGCTCTTTAGTTATGTTGCATTGTAGTCCTGGGTTACATGGGAAATAAGATGAGAGCAGAAGTTAGCAAAGAAAGTCACTGGAGGATAGGCAGTATTCTAAACCCTACAATAATTAATAAAGGAATTCAGATCCACATAAAATAAATGGTGGACATGCAGCAGCCTGAGAGAATTGATTGGTGAAGAGGGAGGAAATGGACAAAAAAGAAAATAAGAGTTGAGAAGGGAAAGGAGAGCCCCATGGGGAAAATGGTAAAAACAGAGGAAAGTTAAAAGCCGAAAGATCCATAAAGACCTGAGGGGTTCACAACATGATCTTCAGCAAATGATCGGGCTTTCTGTCATTCAGCTTGCTGGATGTATTAAGTTTTGACTTTGTAATCTGATGTTGGAAGTTGACGGAGAGATTTAGCAAGTTAACAAGATACATGTAATATTGCACTGTTTCTAGCTTGTCTTTTTGTTTGTGTATTACACCAGTAAGAGATATAATTGCAAAAATGAGTAGTGTTTTTGTAATGTTCTGAACAAAATAGTTAAAAATTTTTTTATGTTCTGAATTATGTTCTGTTTGTTTAGGCAGTGAAAGAGATTGGCAAGATCATATTCCATTTGAAGTTTTATCCTGGGGTCCTAATCTGCAAATAGCCATGCCTGCTTAAAGGATAAGAAGAAGGGAGTGGATTTCTTATGGGAGATTGTAGATAAAAAGGAAGATAAAATGGGGGATAAAATAGAACCTTGTGAAATTCCCTTGTCTGCCTGAATGAGGACTGTACAATTTATAACTGTGAATGGATATGAAAAAAGTGAAAAATACAACTATGAAGGGAAAAGATTAGGAATAATGTTAGCTTGATGGCAAATCTGAAGAATTTTGAAAGTGAGAAGAGGGAGAATTTTTAAGATGCACTTGTGTAGGAATGTATTGGAAGGAAAGGGAATATGAGTTGAAAGCTGTTAATGTCTATGTGGCTAATGGACCTGTGGCACCCCACCACTGGACCAGCAATCAAATAGCCTCAATCCTCACTGCTGGCAACAGTGGGTGACGTACACTGGGAGGGTAACTCGTACACGCACAGTATTTTCAGATGCAGCTCTCTGCATCATGTGTTATTTCTCACTGATTAAGTTGAATCACAAAGGTGCTTCCTTCAAAATAAAAATCAACTCGAAAAACCCAACTAAACCTGTAAGTTAGGAGCTATTCTAAAGCAAACTATGTCCTACTAAGTGACAGTTTTCAAAAATCCCTGTGGTTACAGCAACCTGTACAGAATTGTTCACAGAAATCCTATACAAACATGTGAATGGCTGCATAGAGGTTGGTGTACATACCAGAAGTAAGCCCATAAACACCAAAAGCAATCCACAGTGGTAGAATCCCAACCTTAACGGGGTATTTCACAAAAGGAAAAAAGTCATTGCCAAAATCAGAAAAAGATAATCTCATAAAGATGAGCTCCTTGATTAAACTAACCAAGAAATTAAGAGGATTAGTTAAGCCCAGCAAGGCTATAACTGCAAGATCAGGATTGCCTCTCAGGCTAAGGCCTTCTTCAGATATGTCCAAAACCTTAAAATTAACGCACGGCAATGTGCTGAATTCGTGGTAAATGACACCATCTTCACTGAACAGAAAGACATAGCGAATCTGCTGGCTGAGAAATTCAGCTCAGACTTGTTTTTCTTTTAAACTGTAGGAAACTGCTTGCTACAAATGTCACAAGCAGTTGCTGCAGTTTATACTCCACATAGAGAAAGTTGAAAAAAGAAAGAAACAAAATGTTTCATTTACTTTTGAACTGCAAAAACTGGTTTGGACTTGCTCTCAATTGTTACAGTGCTGCAGTTATGCTGGTTATACTCAGAAAAAAATTGTTTTTTCTTTAAACTGTAGCAGACTGCTTGCTACAGTTGCTAGAATTTAGACCACACATGGAGTATTACAGCACTCGGGTTTGATTGCAAATGCAATTCTGGCTTTTAAAAGTGGGTACACGCTAAAAGCGATCAGGATGATGGTTAGATCGGATGGCCGGTCTGCTCACTCCTTTTAACTATTGATCCCCAGGGAAGTTTCCCCCTAATCTTCCTAACTACACTGTTGTCCAGAATGATGGCACTAAAACTAATGGACACCATTTCTTCTAAAGGATGGTGCACTCAGCCTTTACAACACCTCCTTTGTTACAATCAGGTGATGATTTTACAGTATCTTTACTTCCTACCTGGGAGTATAACCGTTATCCTTCACGTTTTGAGGCCGACATCCAGCTGCTTTCCAGTGCTACAGATAAAGTTGGCACTAATAAAGACAGAGTTAATGACTGATGGCCTTTTAGCTGCGATACCTACAGTAATTCTGCCACAGTATTTTCTTTTGAATTTGCACATAATTCCAAACTCCAGCTGTGTTTAATAGTAATGGTAAAACAAATTGTAGTAGTCTTTATATATTTATATAACATTATTACACTTTTTGTTGAATGTTAAATTGTCTAATGGGTGATGCAGACTTATTTTTTAACTACTTTGATTATTTTTAATTTTGACCCTACATGCAGTAAAGTTGTCAGCACAAAAGCATATTCAGGCAAAGTATAAAGGTCCTAATATTTGCACAAAGGTAAAGTGGTAGCACTATAGTTTATCACAGGATACCATTGGCAGATGTAGGCTAACAATATTTAATCATTTCAATGTATACTAGGTGTATGGGCTAGTTCGTGTTGCAGAGTTTAGGCACTGTGCAAGAAATAGATTTACAGCCATTGAAAATTTAAATTTGATTCAGTAATATGCTTGAAAGAAAGATTTCAGACCACCAAAAAAGGCAGTTGTAACTAAACCAGAGGGTATGGCATGCTGTGGTGAACATCTAGAGTGTTGCAAATATAATTTTTTTCTCTCATTTTGTTAGATAATTTTGATACTTCTCCTGCAAAACATTTATTCTTTGCCTTGACTTATTACCAAAGTCAAGTACTTGATTACAGTATACTAACAGTGAGTCATAGGTTTAAATATTTTGTTTGCATATGTCACTACAAAGCATGACTCAGCTTTAAGATAGCCATTAGTTTAATAATTTTACCTCTTAACAGTAACAGCTTGCATACTTCTTTGGTGAAACTTGTGTCATTTGTCAGGTTTCATTAGATTGAATGCATTGCACTAAACCTATGTAGCTTGCCTGAAATTAAGGAAACTTTTTTTTTTTTTTTTTTGCAGCATTGTTTGTTGCACTTTATTCCAGCTTGTATAGTGGTATAGCTAGAACTTACTCCTGGGGCATCATTTTTAGAATTGGGCCCGTTACATGTGATATCCAGCAAATGAGCGCATTTGTGGCAGACACGAGAGAGGGCCTGTCATTCAGTGATCCTTATCTTCCTGCAAAAAAGAGATTAAGCTTATTTCTTTCTCAAACATATCAAGCTTATCTCCAAAAAAGAAAGGCGGTAATATAGTCACACAGGGAACGGAAACACAAAGCCCCAGTTATAAACTTTGAAGACACAGAGACCCAGATTTGGCTACCCCCTTCCCACCAATACTGACTGAACTTGTAAAGGACATGAACAAAACATTTCCTAGTTCCAAATGGACAACGCATCATGCCTCCTCCGAGAACGAGAGCAAGACAGATGTCCCCAATCCCTTTGAAAGTGATCTGATTTTGAAGCCCACGTTCAGTAGGTAACTGTTAGACTTTCCTCTTCTGATATTGCCAGGCCAGTATATTTGTGAAGTGCATCTAGTTGTTGCACTTGGAGGTCTGTGCACCTCTTGTCACCACATGTCCCAATGTCACACACCAGTTTAGAAGGGATTGTATAGCCCTGTGCTTCCTAGTACTTTTCTAATGCACAATTCAGTTCTCAGGCGTAATGCTCATTATTTGAAAGTTCCATCTCAGAATGCCTAATTCTGAATGCTCCTCCCATCCTTAGATCACAGGCCAGGGGCCTGCATAGTGCCACTGTTTGCACTAAAAGGAGGGAGGAGTATTTCATGAATTATCATTGTTCATGCCTCAACCTGATGCTTACATCACTAGAGTGAAGATGGCATCTTTGGACAGCAGCCCAGGAAAGGGCTGGCAAGAGGATCCATTGCAGGATCCCGGATAAAGACACTACAGAAGGGAAGATATCCGGAGGGATTAGTATTGGCCAACATCTGAAGTCTAACAAAGTGCATCCCTGAGATTGCCCCCGCTGCCCCCAGAGAATTGCAAATAATTGAACTTCCAGCTCTCGTTAATGGTTGAGTGGTCAGGTAATTTCACTGCATGGGAACCACATAGGGTGTCTGCTTTAGGCTGCCATTAGTGAATTTCCCTCACTGGAGAATTTGAAGCTTGGTGCAGAGCAAAACTTTCATTCCCATGTTGAAACATTGTAATCAAATGCAGGTTTTGGGTGTCTGTCTCATTTCTTCCTCTGTCACAGACTAGAGTGGGTGAGACTCTTGCTGGACTTCCCAGATAAGGTGGTATACACTTGCTGGACTTCCCAGATGAGGTGGTATACACTAGGATGGACCACATGTTAGATATGTGTGCTGTTCCCAAGTCCAGAAGTGCTCTCGACTAGAATGCAGGAGATTCTTACTGGACCCTTCACTCAAGGTGGATCACTGGAGGGAGCTTATCACATTGGACATACAAGCTGTTCCAGGTTTACTATCATCAGTCTTTATAAGTGAAGATGCATTTCTTTAGGGAGGATGGTTTGTCACCAGTGCAAAGCTCTGTGTAGTCCTGTCTTGACCAGGTGCCACCTTCAGCATATTTTATCCCTGGTGCAGGGGTTCTTTTACCAAAAACTCAGTGTCACCTACTTTTTAATTATTGCCTTGTGTGTGTGTGTGTGTGTGTGTGTGTGTGTGTGTGTGTGTGTGTGTGTGTGTGTGTGTGTGTGTGTGTGTGTGTGTGTGTTGGATGAGCTCATAATGTCATCTGCTTGAGCTTAGGGTAGGGGGATCTCTCTCTGTCCTTCGGTATCCCCATAGGAGAAGGATTCTGAGGAGACAAATTACCCTTTTTTCCAAAGGTCTTTGCTTCAGTTCTAGTGAAGGTAGCACTTATCAATAAATGATGAAAAAGGAAAATAATCTTAGCAACATAAATAAAAAGTGTTTTTGTAAGGAGAGTATGCTCTCCTGTGTTCACTAATGAGTTGGGTTGGACCTTCCTTGATCTTTCTCTTATCAGAGGGATGGAATAACTTATTATGTTATCCTTGTTTTTGTAATTTGTTTTTTATTTAAGAATGTTTCAGTATTTTCATAAGGTGAACTCCTTGTTTCTGAGAGTTTCAAAAACCAGAGACCTCCCATTTTCATGGGCTTAAGAGGTTCCCAAGCTTTTTTATTTATTTAAATCACTGTAGGAGGGAGATGAGGAACTGTAGACCATTTCTCCCATGGCACCCCGACTGAAAGATGTCATTCTTTTAGCTTTGATAGGTCTCTGGAAACCTTTAGTGGAGTAAAATGAATCCTATTAAAACACCCCCCGATGGATTATGTGATCCCTTTGATCTAGTTTTAGTATAGCTTTCTGTCCTTGAGACCAGAGGAATTTTTCAACCTTGCTAAAAATAAGAAATCCAAACATATAGATGTGGTGAGCAGGAGTGTGTTCTGTACCAGCTTGTGCCTTAACTGTCTTACCTCTTTCAGTTCCAAGTCAGATCATGGATCAGGTTGAGAAAAAGGTGGAATAGCCTCCTAATTCTGAAGTCAAAAATTCTCTGTAAAAGACCTTTATGACAGCTTCCTTGGTGTGCTTTAATACCAGCTGATATAATTTTGACTGTGTCGATACTAGTATAGGTCACTGAAATATGTTTCTGGTCAGGACGTCATGGCCTACACACTCTCCTTCAGCGGCGGGAGGAGGCAAACCATTCTTGATGCTCTGTTCTTGGGTGGTGTCCTTTAAAGGTAGGCTTCCTTGAACTTTTACAAAAAGAGAAATAGACATTGGTCACTATTGAGAATTCTATAGTGCATCCTAACATTCTCTTCTTTTAGGCCTAACCAACATCCAAAGAAAAAATATCCCCAGTAAGATGAAGATTTCCAAGCACCAAGTAGTGTTCCTTCCCAGACCTTATTCATGAAGTCTCTTGGGGGTGGCCGCTGCAGGCACTGCTGATATTGGAACTACTCTGCCGGATGTCTATGCAAGGCAAGTTCTCTGTTGGCCAAGGCTTAAGGGACCATTATCATGGGCTGGCAGGTTCTACTCCTGGTCATGGAAGACAGTATCTTGGGTTCTCCCCCAGAAGCTTCTTTAATAAGGGTCCAGATGATCCATGCAGAGCTGCTGGAACAAGCTTAGACTTTGTTCCCAATAGACTACAGAGTACATAATCTGTTCCTTCTCCTGACCGAGTCAAAGATTTCTATTCCCATATTTTGCCTGCTCAGAAAGGTGAGTGGAGGGGAGCAGTGCATCACATCTTTGAGATTAGCTCTTTCATCCAGCACATCCAGTATATCAAGTTTCAAATGGTAATCATCCTGAGGGTCATAATCTGGTACCTTTGGGCAAATCTTGCTCTAGCTTGGGTCCATACAGAAGGTTCCATCAGTTTGCTGTGGTGACTTCACTTTTAGTAAAAGGTTTTGGCATTTGGTGTCCATTTTGTGCATACGTACGATCTTTGAAAGTGCTATACACTGTAACAGAAGCTTTATAAGAAGGGAAATGGCATGTATTCCTTTACGTGGTTAGTCGGCTTATGACTCTCCAGTCAGTGGACTCCCTGGTTGCAGGCCTTGTTTGGGCCACCAAAAAAGTCAGAGAAATCTTCTCTGGTCTTAGCTGAGAAGATTGCCTTTTAAACAAATTAGACAGACTTTAGTGTTGGCCTTTCCTGCCCAATGATAATTAGTGAGATTAAATGGCTGAGTCACTGCTGTGTGCTGTCTAGTTGCTCAGTATCAGATCAGTACAAATTATTATCCTTTCTCCATTGTTTCATTCACAGCATTCACTTTCCCAAAAGCTGTCTTCACGAGAAAGATTTATTTTGCTCCCATGCATAGCACGTTTAGCATTTATTAAAGTCTATACTTATAATTATATACATAAAAGACACAAACATTTATATATATGTGTGTGTGTGTGTGTGTGTGTGTGTCTCTATTATATATATATATATATATATATATATATATATATATATATATATATATATATATATGTGTGTGTGTGTGTGTGTGTGTGTGTGTTTGCGCGCACACACACGTGTGTATATATTGAACAAAGAATAAATGCAGAGTAACATATTGCATCAACAGAGACTAAAATAATGGAGGTACAAAGACACAGAAATAGGGACAGATTTTGAATATTGCTGTTATAAACTTAGAAATTTGCTAGACTAATAGGATTTGTATTAAGTCTAAAACTCAAATGTTTGTCTTGTCATTATTGTCTTCAGTCCTCATTATGAGAACAGACCAAAAATATGTGGAAAAAGTCTGGATAGTTGAGAGATATGCTCCCATGGTAAGAACTGAAAATGTCAGACAATTTTTTTTTTTTTTTTATGGGACTTCACAGTGAACAGCATGAAGGATGTAATGATATCGGTTTCACTAGTTAATCATTTTCTCTCTGTGTTCTCTAACTATTGCTAGTCTAAGTAAATGACTTTAGCACTCATTTCATACTGTCAATAATCTGCATTGTAGTGCATGCAGGTGTTAAGGGATGATGATAGACAGACGTACTCCAGAATGCCACACCCCAATAATTGGTGCTTCATTACAGACCACTTCTTATGCCATTTGAGTATCTGACATGTCTAGATTGTAGCATATGAAACTGAATCCTGATTGTTCTGCACTCATCGCTAGCTGTCCTGTGGTTACATGTATATTGCTGTTTAGTCATTGCAGTTTACAGTGATGGACAACCTGAGGTTTCCATTTTATAATTAATTGCATTACTACCGACTTAGATCTCACTGCTTTTATGTTTCAGTGCTACATGGTCCTTTAGTGATTTAACATATGATTGAATTATGGCATTTGTTTACTAATCTTCAGACTTAAAGGGGCGGTAATTGAAACTTACAGCTTATAAAGTATCAGCTTGCTATTATTACTAAGTGAAATAACTATGATACAGCATTCAACATGAAGTATGGTTTAAAAGGTAAGCACGCAACAATTTGGTTAATTTTATATCATGTTTATCCACAAACCGAGGCTATAATCAAGAACTTTATGAAGGATTCTTAAACGACTGTGATATTGTAAAAATTAAATTAATAAGCTTCAAGTAGTATGCATATTTGTATTTTATTTGTAATTATTCCTGTTTTTCTTGCTTTTATTTCTAGTGTTCCAATGAAGCTGTTTTTGCTGCGGACTTTCATCCTACAGAAACAAATAATATAGTTACCTGTGGAAAATCGCACCTTTACTTTTGGACTTTAGAAGGCAACTCTTTTATTAAAAAACAAGGATTGTTTGAGGTATATTCCTTTTGTTGTACTAGTACATGCTTTGACATATCTCCTTCCATCTCCTCTTTCATTGGCTATTGTGAGTAAGCACAAAATTTATTATTTTGTGAAATCACTCCCCTCAACTATTTAAATTTATTGACCATCCCACTGTATTCCATAGAACCAGAATACAAAGCACGCACAGCTTTCAATCTCTCTTGCTCTTTTCTTCACTTAGACAGCTAAAGCTTAAGTTACCTGTCTTTCATATCTAACTACAGCTATTAGGATATTAACCCATTTTTCCATCTTACCTTTAAAATCTGCAACATCTACTCCAAGACCACCAATTACCAATTCCTGACTCTGGTTGGGAAGTATGTCTATGCTTGATGTTCACGATTAGTCTGGTTGTTATTCAGGGCATCTACCAGGAAATGGCTGCAACTAGCTTACAGACCCTTATCTGGGACAAGACTGTGGATCACCAAATAGGCTATGGCCTACTTCTCATCTTGGGATAGGTGCTGCTGTTTGTATCTGGTGAGAGAAGAAACAAAGGACCATTGTATCCAAGCAGAGTGAAGCTGTGGTGGGACTATCACTAGTAGTAGTCAGGCAGTAGCCATTCAGGTGACTCCCCCTTACATCATTCATTCTTGATAAGCTAATTCTTTCTAATTTCTTTTATTTTCAGCAAGTACTACTTGATTGCTTTTGACTTCTGAATTTCTCCCTAAATGCTTTATCTATAAATCTTCAGGCTCTAATAATCTTGTTAGATTTCCCCTCAAGTGTTTGGCAGTGCCCTGTATAACCACAGACTCCTTGAGTCTCCTCACCAAACTCTCTAACCTGAACCTATCCCCCACCACTATCAAATGGTTTACCAGTTATCTATCTGATAGACAACAAGTGGTCAAATGGAAAAAATTTACCTCCCCATTCCTCAATACTCCCACAGGAGTACCCCAGGGTTCTATTCTTGGGCCTCTGCTATTTAACATTTTCATTCACGACTTCTACCAGACCATCCCTGATGCTCACCTCATCCAATATGCCGCTGACTACACCATAATCTGTTCTGTCACCTCCATCCCCATTCTAACGAAACTAACCCAAAATGCCTTCTCCTTCACTGAACATTGGATGCTAGACAACCACCTAGCACTCAATGCCACAAAAAATTAATTAATGTTATTCACCCCTTCAAAAACAAAGGTCCTAGACAAAAATACCTTCATCATCACCAGTCAGAATAATACACCCCTTGAAATAGTATCCAATACAAAACTGCTAGGTGTCTTAATTGATGACCAACTCAAGTTCGACATTCACTTAGAAGCAAACATCAAGAAAACACATAAGAAACTTGTCGTGCTCTATCGCCACAATCAGTACATCTCCCCTCCACCAAACTAACACTCGCTACAACATACCTTATCCCATCCCTCCTATACGGAGCCCCACTCCTCACCAACCTACAATCCTACCTAAAAGCTAAGCTATCCTCCTGTTACTACAAAACTTCAAAGTTAGCAAAAGGCCACAGATCCCCAACACATCACTGTACTGTCCTTCACAAACTCAGTTGGCTAGAACTACCTAACTACCTCACATATATTCAGCTCACTCAAGCCCATAAACTCATCTTTAACCCCTCTCTCTGCCCCTCCCTGGCCACCACCTTTAAGATGCACCAGCCCAATAGGATCCCTAAGATCTAACTCCCAAAATCTCATTGAACTACACAAACCCACCTGTCTACCAGGGAAAAATCTTCTGTCCTTCTCCCTAGCTCGCCTGTGGAATTCTCTTCCTCCACTAATCTGCACAACTAGCAACCTATCTGCTTTCAAAACCTTACTTCACTCCCATCTAACTTCCCAATGGGAATGCTCCTGTTCCCATCCTGCATGAAGTTCTCAACTCAAGCTATTCCCCTACATTCAGTAGACCTCCAAACATCCTACTATTATTATTTAACTCTGATGAGCATCAATTGTAGTCATACTTGTATATAAATATAATTGCATAACACTGTAATAAGCACCTATTGCTATCAACAGATTTTGTACCTAAATGCAATTGTTTAACACTTTATTTTTCTTCTTAATGAATGCCTGCTTTTGCATTTTTCCCATTTTTGGTATTACTATACTATATATTGTTATAACTTGCTTTGTAATTTACTTCTATTTGTTTTGTTCATTTACTGGAGCTTTTATCCCCAGGATTGCATTGAAAACGGGCTCCTAGTGGCCCAATGGACCACCCTGGCAACAAACTGCAAATAAATTTATTAAACCATCACTTATGACATAAGCAAACATACATTTATATAAATAAAAACAAACCACACCAGCACAATCGTAGTTGCAAGCATTTTACATCACAATCCATAATGACACACTCCCACTTTCAAACATTATACATCACTTATTAATGTACACAATATTTTTCAGTCAAACATTACATAGCTCATTTAAGTCCTGACTTCTTTCAGCATAGAAGGAGACCTCGATGCTTTGCCAGGGATGGTCTGCCTTCCTCCCCTCTAGGTTTTGAATATTAGTTCAAACATTGTCCTCCCTCATAGTGCCTGTTTAGGTAATGCCAAACTGAAAGTACTTCCAACATAGCAAATCAACACCAAGAAAATGTAAAGGTTTTATTACTCAATGCTAGGAGTCTAAACAAAAAACTCCACGCCCTAGAAAACTCTCTTCACTTTGCAGAATGCTTATGTCTGTGCAGTCACTGAGACATGGCTAAAAGCCACAGAGGGCACACCGACAGTGCCAGGTTATAATGCCTTTCACACATTTAGACCAGCTACTACACAGACAGAGACTAAAGGTGAAGGTGTCTCGATTTACATCAAAAATAAGTATACCTCAAGGCTGGTCAGACAGGACAATGCACTTGAGCTTCTCCACGTTCAAATCACCGTAGACAAAAATCCAATACCACTTCCTTGCAAGCTATAGGTCCACCTCTATGACCCAGGAAATCCATACCATGTATTTAAACTTATTGGAATCACTCACTATCCAAGCCAATACCATATCTATAGGTGACTTTAATTACCCCATTATTAACTGGGATTTATATACGACACCAAATGTAGAGGCACATTCCTGGATTTTGTAAACACATATTCCCTGGACCAGATTGTCAGTACACCAACAAAAGATGCAACCATACTGGATCTCGTCCTCACTAATATGGGGGAGTGCTATACACCCCTTAGATAAGGTCAGACCACAAAATGGTCTCCTTTGAAGTGAAAATAAAACCTGGAACTCCAGCTAACTTTGAAATATTTAGGAACTACTCTAATGCTAACTTCCTAGTATTAAATGATAATTGGCAAAATCTCAACCCCCCCAACTCTGAGAACACTGCTGTCTACACAGAACTGTTCAGAGAAACCCTATATAAGCATGTTAATAGCTGCATAGAAGCAGCTGTACCCAACAGAAAGAAGTACAGAACTAACTCAAAAAACAAGCCACCGTGGTGGAATCACATCATCATTAGGCTGTATAACAGAAGGAAGGAAATCCTGGCAAAATTTAGGAGATGCAGCACTCAGCAGGGTAAAATCACTCTCATCAAATGAAACAAGCAACTTAGAGCACAAATAAAGTCTACCAAAGATAGATTTGAGGTAAATTTGGCCTCCCAGGTCAAGGACAACCCCAAGGCATTCATTAGCTATGTCCTGCAACCTCAAAGGCAATACACAATTGTGTGCAGAGGTCATTGTAAATGGAGCCACCTGGAAAGAGCTAGAAAATATAGCAAACCTACTGGCTGACAAATTCAGCGCCAACTTTAACCTTCCCTCAGGAAATACCATCAAATACAACTCCCCCTGCTATCACTAGGGAACAGGTCCTTACTGCTCTCTCTAGGGCCAAGAACACTGCATCAGTGGGCCCCGACAGTATCCCAGGATTCCATCTAAAAGGAATGAAACATGATCTGTCAGGCCATCTGGAACTGCTATTTAACTGTAGCCACCAAAAATAGGATTCATGCCTCATGAATGGAGAACAGCAGCAGTCCTGTCTCTGCACAAAGGTGGACCATCTAAAGACCCTGAAAACTACACTCATAAGTCTCAGTCTCCTATGCAAAGCTATGGAAAGAATTATCACGAAAATGGTCAGTAATGACATAGGAAACCTCCAGACACTGGATCATACCCAGTTTGGTTTCAGCAAGAGCAGATCATGCGTGCTCAACCTAGTGGACTTCCTTGAGAAGGTCACAAAAGCAAATGGATGAGGGCAAAATGGTTCACAGTACCTATCTTGACCTGGCCAAGGCATTTGACACAATCCCCCACTCGGGCATTGTTGACAAATTTAATAAGTTGGGTACAAACCCTTATTTCACCTGGTGGATAGCCAGCTGGCTCACAGACAGGACCCAGGAAGTTAGAATTGGGGATTCCCCAATACAAAGAGGCCAGCCACAAGCAGCGTCCTTCAGGGCCAGCTGCTTTTTGACATTTACTTCTCTGAAATCAAGGATAATGTCCATGGCTTCTGCCTGACTAAATTTGCAGATGATTCCATATTAAGAGTGGTCATTGAATCACCCACTGATGCACATCTTCTCCAGGAAGGACAGACCTAGACAAACAACTGGTGCCAGAGCCATGGATTAAAATTAAATGCCAAGAAATGCATAATATTATCCTTTGAGAAGTCATCCACCCCTGGGCACCATCATGTTGACAAAACACCCCTAAGAACGGACACAGTAGTCATAGGCTCATAGGTTGGTACTAGGCTATCAGCCCTAGGGCCTATACAAGCCTAGCCAAACAATTCCCTGGATATTTATTCCCACAATATTTACTTCCCTGGACACCTGTCTAGCAGGGCAACTGACGTGATCCCCGGGGTGAATTTCCTATCTCCCATCCAATCATCAAGGTTCCTTTTGAAGAGGGCCAAGGAGGCGCTCAGCTTGACATGTATGTGCAGTCTATTCCAGAGTATGGGGAGTCTCTGGGTCAGGAACCTATCCCTCCAGCATGTTTTGTTCATTGTGATGACAATGTTTAGGTCCCTGGAGCATGTAGCTCTGAGGGATTGGGATTTCTTTAAGTGGTGCATGTTCAGTAGCTCAGGGTTTGACATGGCCTTGTATGTTAAGCAGAAAATGGCTCTGAGTAGACAATATGCCACAGAGTATAGCTGGAATTTTTTTTAGATGGTCAGCATAGGGCATCTGCTTTAGGCCTGTGATTCTTTTAGTGAGGTATTTCTGCGGCCTTTCAAGCTGTGAGGTACATACCAAATGGGGCATTGTACTCTATAATGTGTCTAATGAGGGATCAGTACAGTGGGACAATGACCTCCTTTTTTCTGGATGAAAAGCTCTTAGTGATGAGGTGTGCTACATAGAAGGATTTCCTGACTGTTGTGACGATGTGGTTATTGAAGGTGAGACCACTGTCCACCTGTGTTCCCAAGTCTCTCCTCACACTTTCGGTGTTTAGTGCACTGCCACCTATGTGGTAATTCATGGGTACATGGTTTTTCCCGAAGGGGATAACTATACATTTCTTGGCATTAAGCTTGAGCCCATGGCTCTGGCACCAAGCATCTGCTTCTGTAAGGCCCTTTTGTAGAATATCCATATCATCTGGGGGTTCAGTAATGGTTCCCAGTTTGCAGTCATCTACGAACTTTGTTAGCCAGAGTCCTAGTGTTGGTCTGTACTTCAGAGAAGTAGATGCCAAACGAGTGGTCCCAGGACTGAAACCCGAGGTACTCCATTGCATTTGGAGTCGGCTACTTTTACAATCTGGGTTCTGTCAGTAAGCCAGTTGGCAATCGAGTGACATGGGGATTTATGCCCAGCTTAGTAAGTTTATCTATGAATGGGGGATGGTGTCAAAGGCCTTGGCGAGGTCCAGATAAGCTGTGTGGACTGCCTTACCCTCATCCACAGCTCTGGAGACTGATTCGAAGAAGCCCATCAGGTTCTGGAGACAAGATCGTCCCTTCAAGAACCCAAACTGGGTGGGGTCCAATGTTTGAAGGTTACCAATGTCTTTGTTTATAAGTTCCATAATGCGTTCCATGCCCTTCCAGATCAGGATCGTCAGACTGATGGGACGGTAGTTCCCGGGGTCCAAGGTGGAACCCCCTTGTGGAGTGGGATAACTGTAGCTGTGCGCCACTCAGTGGGTATGAAGCCTGAGGTGAGGCTAATTTTGGAATTCATGTAGTACACAGCCCGGGATGTCATCTGGTCCCATGGATGCTGTATTCTTAGCTTTGGAGAGTGCGGTTTCTACCTGTGTGGCCGTTACCGGAATTTGGCAATCTTTTGGAACTGAGTTGGGCCCTTTAGGGGGTGAGAGAAGGGTGAAGTTGGCACTAAATCGACCTGCCAGGATATTGGCAATATCCTTGGGAATCAGTATATTTAATGCCATTCGGTTGTAGCTCAGAGCAGATCTGAGCATGAGGAGTTAGAAAGTTCTTAATTCTGTACATAGAGCCAAGTTTCTTATTTACTGTTTTAATGGTTTGACTAATGTGCATATCAAATTTAAGCTTGTGGTCAATAGTAACACCTAGTAGTTTGGTGTTGGTGACAGGCTCAATGATGGTGCCGTTGATGGATTCAACGTAGAAGGTCATATTATTAGCGTGTGGAGGTTGTTGCCCTAGAGGAATAGCTAAGGTGGGGAAAAATAACAGTAACTTAGTTTTTGTTGGATTTAGGATGAGTTTCCGTTCTGAGAACCATTTTTCAACTGTAGCAAAACAGTATTGGGTGACTACTTGTAGATTAGGGAGAGAGACTTCAGAGCAGATCAAGGTGGAGTCATCTGCATATTGAATGCAGGTGGCTTTAGGGATGACTGAGTGAAGATCATTTATGAATACCGAGAAAAGAAGGGGACCAAGTATGGAGCCCTGGGGAACTCCAATGGTGTTAGGTAGCAGGTGAGATAGCTTGTTTTGACACTGGACAGCTTGTTGCCTCCCGGAAAGGTAAGCATTAAACCATCTTAGGGCTGGGTTGTCAAGATGGAGGGTTTCAAGGGTGTGGAGCAATAGCTGGTGATTGACCATGTCGAAAGCTTTCGATAGGTCAAGAAAGAGAGCGGAGGATATTAATTTGTTATTGCAGTTACTATTGACTGAGTCAACAAAGGAAAGGAGGGCAGCAGTTGTACTATGATGGGGTCGAAACCCATGTTGAGTTTTAGACAAAAGATTGTTAAGGGTGAGATAGTGTAGAAGTTGCTTGTGAACACACCTTTCCATAATTTTTGCTACTGGAGACACTATTGCTATGGGTCTATAGTTAGATGTTTCCGTGAAGGATCCTCCTTTATGAAGAGGGATGATGTATGATATTTTCCAAATAGAGGGGATGGTGGCCTCAGTTATAGTTCTGTTTATCAAGATTGAGATGGGATAGGCTATAGCATCTGACGCTATTTGTAGGTATTCCGCAGGGAGATGATCAGCCGATAGGGTTGATGGTTTGAGTTTTTTCAATAGGGTCTTAATATAGGAGGTAGATACTGGTTGTATATTAAAGGGGGGTAGAGCTGTGTCAGTTGCGTTGCATAAGTTAAGGAAGAGGGAGAAGTAGTTAGCTGACTGGCTAGGGGCCGGATGGTCTTGGTGAAAAAAGAGTTAAAAGTATTGGCTACTTCTTGGGGATCTTTACCAATAAGTTTCTCATGGGTAGGGGTAGTTGATTTCCCAGGATGGAGGAGGTTATTAAATCCAGCCCAGAACTTCTTTGGATTATTCTGGTGTTTATTCTGGAGGTGACAGAAATGTTGTTTTTTATCTTGGGTAATGGCTGTTTTTGTGGAGTTTCTAAGCTGCTGAAATTTGATGCGATCTAGAGGTGCTTTAGTAGCTCTCCATTTATCCCAGGCCTGGTCTCTAAGTTTAATTTTTGATTTGGTTGCTCTAGTTAGCCAAGGTGGTTATCCGTTCCTTGGATCTGATTAGTCGGTTTGGTGCTTGAGCATCCAGTATGTTTAAGAATGTGTCATTAAAGTATGTCACACTCTCGTCTAGGGGTAAAGTTTTTAGCATGGACCAGTTACAGGATTTAAGTTCTGCTAGGAATTGTTCTGGGACAAATTTCTTCTTGTTTCTAACAAGTCTATATAGTGGAAGGTTTGTACATGTAAATTTATGTTTTATAATATAAGTAACGAGATGGTCACTAAGGTCATTGGGGAGGGTCCCAGTGGTATAATTATGTATATCTTTATTGGTAAGAATCCAGTCAATGGTGCTCTCTTTTTTGCTGAGCATTTCCAGTTCTAGTTGGAGATATAATATTTTGGGAGAAACCATGTAAATTTATAGGCAGGGGATTCGTCTGAGCAGAGCAATGGGACCAGTCAATATTGAAGTCCCCTAGTACTATAGTTTCTTGAGGGTAGTTGGTGGCTAACCAACTTAGAGCTAGCTCCAAGTTTTCTAAGTTCTTCCCAGGTGGAATATAAACTACAATAAGATTGATACATTTTTGGATGTTTAGGCATATCTTTAGGGCAATTAGTTCTATATTACAGATCTTGGGAGGTTGTAATGGATTCATAATGATATTCAATGTGCTTCTAAACATTACAGCTATACCACCACCCCTTTTTTATCCGATCAACCCTTAAGATATTATACACAGGTGGGAGAATCTCTTCGTCCTTAGTGGCTGGTTTGAGCCATGTTTCAGATAGGCACATAATGTCTGGGAGATGTGTAGCTAACATAGCATGTAAATTATGAACCTTATTATTTATACTTCTTAGATTAAGATGGAAGATGAGGAGGGAGTTAGTAGATCTTTGAGCTAATTTTGGTAAGACAGAGTCTAGGTTTGTGGTTGGGCCTGGGTTAGGGTGAATGTCACCATCTTTAGTAATACATTTCTTCAGTTGGTCTAAGAATCTTTGGAGTTTGCATAGTATTTTTAGATTAAGTTTAATGGTGGTAACTTTGGGGTAACGAAGGGTGAGATGCACACTTTTATAGCATGGAGTTAGAGTGGGGTAGTGAGAAGGAGAAATCAGATTAGGGGGAAGATTTATGTGATTGCATGTATGACCCTTGGGGAAGGGAATTCCATTAGTGTTTGGTTTTCATATCTCGATAAGAAATAAGGGATAAGTAAGAGTAGAACTATAGGAGGGAAGGTAGAATACAGAACTTTACCCATGTTATAGGGAAAGAATAATTAATGGGGTGGGAGGACTTGAGAGAGCCTACTAAGTAATTGTAGATGGCCGGGAGTGTGGGAGGAGATATTATAAATTGCAAGGCGGCTGTAATTGGTTAAGAGCTGAGTGGGATGGGTTTGCAAACCTAATAAATGTGGAGATAGTGGGGGCGGGTGGGATATGGGGGCAGGGTGGGGCGCGGAGCGAGCCCGAGTGAAGCGGAGCGGGGATACACCTACTAGGAGTTTACAGGGTCTTAAGGCCAGCTGCATGTGAGTACAGAAGACTGCTGCTGAAAACAAACGTTTTCCTTATGCAAGGACCTAATTTCTTATAATTTCTTATGGTAGATGACAATTCTGGTGAGGTTTTGTCAAACTTCTTGCCTTTACTCTGCCTATAGGTGGAATAGTACAGGGACTAAAGATTAGGTCTTTGTGAAGGCAGTTTAGAAGTAGACTGCCAGCTTTGGTTAAAGGTACTGTTTTGTTGCCTGCCAGCGGGACGCTTTCCTGGGTTATAGTTATAACAAGGGTATGGTGTTTACCCTATTTCTTTGGGGATGGTATGCTTCTGTTACTAATAGCGGGAACAAGCCCGTGCATTCGCACCGTGGTAGTAGTCCTTCAAGTCAATGCCTAGTACCTGGGAGCCACGCGGTGGCTAGTTATGTGGGGGCTACCTAAGATAAGATAAAGGAAGAGACACAATTTTAATGTAGCAGTAGTTGACATGACATAGTATAGGAAAACAACTATAACCACTATAGTCAGTATAAAGTAGCTAGAGGTAGTCTAGTAGCGAAGTCAGCAGGGGAGAGGATTAGTTACTAAGCACTATACAAGCCACAATTAAACACGCTCACAATAAACTGTTAGAAAAACAATTAGAGTAATCAGGGATAGAAGGCGCCAGCCAGTCCTCCGTGATATAGCATTACATTAAGCTCAACGCTAGCTATAATACAAAAGAAGGTTGTTGCGTTACGTTACTTAATCACAATGCCAAAAGTTAAAAACATTTACAAAGCTCCTTTAGATTCTTGACATAACTATGGAATGCGTTGTGGTTGTTTTTGGAATCTTTTGGCAATTTTATTTTCATAACTAGCTTTGGAGGATTTTTTGAGGGATCTTAGCTTCTTACTGAGGCTGGTAAGGGAGTTTTTTGCATCCTGGGATTTTCCTCTTTTCTGCAACGGTCTCTTCCTTCTGTTGTATAGTTTGTTTATGGCTGGGGACCACCAGATTGGCTTCCTTTTTTTGGAGGAGAGCATCTTGGTTCTATTTGGGATAGCACGATTCATGCACGACTGGATGTGGTCGTACAGTGCCTTAGTGTAGGATTCAGCAGTTGAACCTTCAGCTCCCGTCTGCATGGTTGCCATGAAGTTTGTCACTTCTGACTTAAGTAGCATCAAGTTGGCTTTGGAGAAGTTTTTTGTGGAGGTTTCCTTACTGGGGGGTGGGGGTGGGATGTGGATGTCAAGGGTGATTTGCTTATGGTCAGACCTGACCAGTGAGGGGGTGACCACTGGTATGGAGCATCTATCTCCCATGTTGGTAATGACCAGGTCTGTGATATTCGAGCCCCTGGTGGGACAATGGATTAGTTGATCCAGGGCATTGGAATTTATGAATTCCAAGAACCGTTGAGAAAAGGTGCTGGTACCCGAGTAGTTTTCCCAGTTAATGGCAGGGTGGTTGAAATCACCCAGTATTAGGGTGTTTGGTTGTATCTTAATATTTTCTGGTATGTTTAGAAAGGTGTAGTGAGAATATTGGGGCATGGTGGGGGATCTGTAGCAAGCTACAATTTGGATTGCAGTCTTACCTAGTGTTAGTTGCACCTGGAGAATTTCAGATGCATTGTGTTGGGCAACTAGCATGGAGGTGTGAATATTCTTGGTGAATATGGACACTCCTCCACCTTTAGTGTTTTGGTCTTGGTTTGGTGGCCGAAAAGTGTGGTAAGAGTTGTAGCCTGGTGTTGCAGGGGTGCTGTCTGGAGTCTTGAATCAGGTCTCAGTTACAGCACAGATATCGATGTTCTCCATTTTTAGAGTGCCTCGAGAGAGTGCATTTTGAGGTTTAGACATGAAGCGTTGAGTAGCATTACCTTCAGATTTTGCATGCTTGTATCTGTTACGGTGGTGGATTTGTCCTTTGAACCTTGCCTAAAAAAGGCACTATAGGGGTGGCAAGAGCTTTAGCCAGTGACCTGAATCCCAGAGGTGACAGGTGCAGACCATCTCTGGCAAAGCATTGTGGTTTGTCGATCATGTCATCCCAGGCAGACAGATACTGGATCCCCTTTGAATGACACCAGAAGCTTAGCCAGTTGTTAAAGTCGATCATTTTGCCTTATACTGTGGTATGATTCTGGGCGAAGGCAGGATGCTACTCGGGGCTAGGGTCATACCTGCCTGGGCCACATGATCCGAGAGCTCTTCCGTGTCTCTTTTCATGTAGTCCAGGGGGGTATGTCTCAAGTCATTCATTCCAAAATGGACAATGACAGAGTCGTATTTGTACTTGTTGTGGAGTGACTTGAGTGCATGCATTATGTGGCGGATCCTGGCACCTGACAGGCAGCTGACTGTAATTTTCTCCTTGCTCAGACTGGTGAGTGGAACATCAGTGTGCCTGACTATAGAGTCACCTATGACTAAAGTGTTGGGTATGTTGTCTTGCCTTAGGGGCTGTTGTTGGGTGAGACACTGGTGTTTTGAGCTATGTGTCACTTTGGTTGGGACTGTTTGTTTGCATTTAAGCTTCAGAGGTCCTTGTTGCTTAGGCAGTTTAATGTTAAGGGCCTCCGCATATGTAGGTTTAGTGTTGCTATGTGTGGGTATTGATGGTGTGGGTTTTGAAGGGCTATGAGTTGCTTGAAGTGTAGTGCAGGTGTTAACCTTCTCCTCTTGACTGTCTAGCACAATCTTGGCTGGAGAGAGCTTTGCTTCCAGCTTTGCTACGTAAGTGCATCTCTCACAGGTTGTAGTGTTGGGTGGTAGGAGGCGAGAAGGGGTAGTCCCTGGGATACATACTCATCTCTCCATCAGGAGAGGGGTAGGAGTTCATTAACATGCACACATAGTCATCTAGCACACATAGTCATCTAGCATTTGACCATCACATGTGTACAGTAGTGAGAAAATAATTCTGTGTTGTGCAACTTATAAACAAAGATATGGCATCTAGGTCCAAAGAAGTCATTGTTCCACTGTATTCAGCATTCATCAGACCTGTCATTGCGTACAGTGTCCCATTTGATATGTACCTAACCAGACATATCCAACAACTGGAATGTCCGAAGAGGTTTCTCACTAAAAGAATACAGGGAGTAAGTAACATATCCTATGCAAACCACCTCAGGCTCTATCCCAATATTCAGTCTCCTACAGACTGTCGAGGGGAGAGCTATGCCTGGCATACAAGGTATTGTCAGACCGCACTCTGATGGACCTCCTGCATATCCACAAAACAAACAGCACCAGAATTGCCTGTTCCAAAGACTAAAACCTTGCCTGTGATATAAATAGGACCTGATTGAGAGATGAGTATGTATCCCAGAGACTGCCCCTTCTCTGAAGCACGCTCCCCATCCATGTGAAGCAGAGTTCTTCCCTAACCCAATTCAAGTGTAACTTGGACAGTTGGTTGGGGAACAGGAAATTCATCCCTGGTTTGGCATCTATATCTCCAATGAACACAGGCAGCCTGTAAATGGTTCATCTCCTAGGCCCCTGCTTGTAAATGTTTTACCTCCCAAGCCCCTGCTTGCACTTATCAAGGTTACCAAAATTTGTCAGAGATTTAGGATGCATGGCTAGGCTTAAAAAGGCCCTTGTGGTCATTAGCCTAGTACACACCTATGAACCTTTGAAGTGAGATATGCAGTGAGCTTTCATGAGTTTCTGTAAATTTTGATTATTAATCAAATCTTACTCATGTCTTAGGCAGCCAAATATATCACTTTGCATATTTGAAGATTTCTGTAAAACATTTAGGCCTGTGGACTAAAATATCTCTGAGAAATGGTTTGTATCCATTGTTTTAGATTTTATAATTGTGAATGGTGTGTTGAATAATTTGAATGTTTGCTTTTATCAGTACATTCTTATGAATGAAATGAGGATGTTTGCATAAACATGCATTTTGATCCGCAATTCTTTGTCAAGATTATTTCAATATTTAATTCAGAGCACGAGATGTGATTTTACTGAAAATTTACATGCAGTTTTCCTCAATGTGAGGCAAACATAATCAAATTCTGAAGTTTGCAATAGGTCTGAAAGGTATAGGCAGTACATTTTAACATTATTGAATAAAAACTAATGAAGATGTGTGTCTTTAATCCTTTGCCAATTATGACAGATTCATTGACCAAGTTTAAAATATCTTTAAATAATTTCATTCTGCTCACTGTGTGTTCACTGTGGATAGAACTGATGGTTCTGAGTACGTAGTTGTGTTGTAAAGTACTGACATTTTAATGTACAGAATATTTAGAAAGACTGGGTGAGTGATGGCGGTTATTTAAACATTTTACGAGGAAGATTTTGTAAATGAGGGATTGAAACATGTTAAATATTCATTTTAGGCAGAGCCTTGCATTATTACGATATTTTCAAATATATATAAAGGCTGTTTGGATTATCATTTAATAAAGACTTGGAGTATTTCTCCTTAAATTCATATGGTTCATACCTAATTTCTAGCTTGTGTTTAAGCATTTTTTGTTAGTTGTAAATTAATAAATTTGACAAATGTAACATTTAACCAGCAAAGTTATATTAACAATAATTATTTAATCAAAGCTGTACAACCCAATGTTTTTCTTCAAATGAAATCAAACTAAAAGAAAATTGATCAAACTAAAACTATATACAAAATATGCATTGTGAGTCTAGACTTTTTGAATTATTATATAATATATGGATTTTACCATCTGTTTGATATGATAATACTATAAAATTGCTACATCAATAAAATAGCTTATAATAAAGGTAGAAAATTCATATTTTCAGTTCACTGTTTTGGCCAAAATTTCAGGTACATTTGGCCAGTATTTAAAATCAAGCATGTGTTGTAGGAAAAACATTTGCTTTTCTAATTTAAAAATGCATTGGAAGTACTGCAACTTTGAATAATGTAATGCTGTCACAGAAGGACACTTTATACTTTTCTTAAGTACTGATCAACTTCTTGTTGTCTCAGTTTGACTATTCTAATGGTAATTACTTTTTTTTTTTTTTTTTGCTTATAACGTAGTTTAGGAAAAGAGTTTACAATATAAAATTGTTGCTTCTTTCTTATGTATACTGACAAATCTAGGATTATTCTGCTCCTCATCAGTAATTATATTTTCTGTAATTAACATAGATAATACTACCATCATCTTACATGTAAGAATTAAATCAATCTCAATCTTTAACTCGTGCTCTCTAGACTTTACCAGTGGAAGTTGTGGTGCAGTAAATGACATACTCTGATACTATCCAGATCCAGTCAGGATACCATCAGTGATTTGTATTGTATTAGAAGTTCATAAGATGTATACAGCACTTAGAAGTTAATGGTCATCTGGGAATGCTATTTCCAGTATATTTGGATCATATACATTATCACCTGCCTACAGGTCTGTTTCTTAAATACCTCCTACATTCTCTAATATGTATTAAAAGTTTATTCCATAACATTATTAATATTGGTGTCAAAAGGAACGTCTTAGTGAGGTTTTCATATTGTTTAATACAAATTTCATGCCCTTATGCTTACTTGAAAATAATAGGTGAATATATTTCCATATCCAGCATATCCTGTAGATTTGGATCATGATAAATCTTTAGGCCTATATCTATATCTTTATTAAATATATAGATATTTTTTTCCATAAGTGTATTTTTAGTGAGTAGTAAATACATTTAAATCCCTACATCTTTCCACATAATCCTCATTATTATATGATGCAATTATTTTTGTAAACTTTATTGGCAGTCTTAACTGACCCACACTGTATATACAGAAATAATGTACTGTTAAATATGTCTTCCGTAAATTTTAAATAATGATGTAAGATGTACCTTGTTCCTAATAGTAAGATTTTTTTTAGCATGCAATTTATTTTTTAAACAGCTTTCTTAAAGATTATATTGACATGCATTCCAAAAATGTTAATGTTATCCCTAGATCTCTATATTGTATTACTCCTAGAAGTTTCTGTTCCTTCAAGTACAGCGGTTGATGGATGTATAGTTTTAACATAATACATAATACTGCACTTAAACTAAATTGAATATCATTATTATTTGCATGTTCAGTAATTTATCTCATGAATATTCAGATCTGAAGTGTAGCTGGCTCAACCAGATCCCTGTGCTAGTTCCACTAATTGTCACCCATACTCAATTTACTTGCTGCAATATGCAATCCATGCACCCCCTCTCTCAACTTTTCAAGTGAAGGGGGAGGGGGGGGTAAAAAGGCCATTCCTTTTACTGGTGCAAAAACCAGGTGGCCAGATGCATCCCTCTCTCCATTTCTTTGCCCCCCTTCTTTCCACACATTTTAGTACAGAATGAATTAAATACATTTCTTATTTTAAGGTGTAGCACACGGCTTCTTAAAAATGTATCAAACAGTTCTTAACAGTTTATATCCTGCATGCACATAGCGCTGAGGAGCTCAGGTTTTAGTTACCAAAAAAATGGTAACAAGCAGTTGATAGTTTATTCCCTGCATAGAGTGGTATACCTCTCATATTTCACTTAAAAAAATAAAAAAAGTTTTACTTTTAAACTGTAGCAAAATTCTTGGTACAGTTTAGACCACACACAGAGTGCTGTAGCACTCAGGTCTGACTGCAAATACAATCACAGCTTTTATAAAAGTCGGTACTGCACTAAAGAGAGATTAGTATGTTGGATGGCCGATGGTGCCCTCCAACACTTTGCACCCAGTGCAGACATCCCTCTTGCCCCCACCCTAGTTGTGTTACTGGTCTAGATGTTCAGCATTCTTATGTTCATAGGTAGGTACTAGGCTATCGGCCCTAGGACCTATATAAGCCTAGCAAAAAAGGAACCATGGCTTTCACCACCCAAGAAAATGATTTTCCTCTACCCCTGTTGAGCAGAACCACAGAAGTGATCCCCGGGGTGAATTTCCTATCTCCCATCCAGTCATCAAGATTCTTCTTGAAGAGTGCTAATGATGAGCTTTTTTGGTAGGTAGCTTGTTCCAAAGTATAAGAAGTCTCTGGGACAGGAATCTATCCCTCCAGCATATTCTGTTTATTGTTGTGACAAGGTTTAGGTCCCTAGAGCGTGTAGCTCAGAGGAACTGGGATTTCTTTAAGTGGAGCATGTCCAACAGCTCTGGGTTTGACACAGCTTTGTATGTTAGGCAGAGCTCGCCTCTGAGTAGGCGATATGCGAAGGAGTAAAGCTGGAGTTTTTTGAGCCGGTCTGCATAGGGCATCTGTTTGAGGCCGGTAATTTACTTTCTGAGATATTTCTGTGGCCTTTCCAGTTGTTGTAGATGTCTTCTTAAGTATATACCAAACGGGGTGCTGTATTCTATAATGGTTCTAATGAGTGATGAGTAGAGGGGAACAATGATCTCTCTCTTCCTGGATGAGAAACCTTTTGATTTCCTGACTACTGTGGCGATGTGATTATCAAAGCAGAGACTGTTATCCACCTGTGTCCTAACGTCTCTCATTATACTTTCGGTGTTAAGTAGACTTCCGCCAATGTGGTAGTTCATGTGTACAGAGTTTTTATCAAAAGGGATGATAGTGCACTTTTTGGCATTGAGCTTGAGGCCATGGCTTTGACACCAGGCATCTGTCTCAGTAAGCCTTTTTTTAGGATGTCCACATCATTAGGAGTTTAGATTATGGCTCCTAGTTTGCAGTCATCTGCGAACTTCGTTAGCCAAAGACCTTCTGTGTTAGCCTGTACTTCAGAGAAGTAGATACCAATCAGGAGAGGACCCAGGACCCTGTGGTACTCCACTTGTCACTAGTCTGAAGTCAGATTTGGAGTTTGCTACTTTCACAGTGTGGGTTCTGTCAGTGAGCCAGTTGGCAACCCATCTTGTGACATAGGGATTTCTACCTAGTTTAGTGAGTTTATCTACAGTTCCAGAGTGGGGGATTGTGTCAAAAGCCTTGGCGAGATCTAGATAGGCTGTGTGAACCACCTTACCCTCATCTACAGCTTTGGTGACTGCTTCAAAGAAGTCTATCAGGTTTAGGAGACATGATCTGCCTTTTGCAAACCTCAAATGGGGGGAGTCCAGAGTTTGGAGATTACCAATGTCATTGTTTACAAGTTCCATAATGATATGTTCCATAGCCTTGCAGACCACGCTCGTCAGGCTAATGGGGCGATAGTTCCCGGGGTCTGGTGTGGCTCCCCCTTTGTGGACTGGGATGAAAGTCACTGTGCGCCATTCAGTGAACACAAAGCCTGAGGTAAGGCTGTGATTGAACATGATACTTAGGTGGGGTGCCAGTTCATTCTGTAGTTCGTGTAGAACGCAGCCTTGGATGTTGTCAGGTCCCATGGATGCTGTGTTCTTGGCGTTGGAGAGTGTGGTTTTTACCTGTGCAGCCATGATTACAGGCACTTTGTATTCTTCTGGTATAGAGATGGGCTCTTTATGGGGTGAGAGGGGGGTAAAGGTAGCACTGAACCTATCTGCCAGGATGTTGGCAATATCAGTTGGTTCTTTATATTTAGTGCCATTGTGCTGTAACTCAGAGCAGATCTGAGTGTTGACATTGAGATTCTTGACATAGCTATAGAATGCTTTGTGGTTGACTTTAGAATCAGTGGCGATTTTGTAACTAGCTTTGGAGGATTTTGAGGTGTCTCCACTTCTTACTGAGGCTGACTTGGGAGTTCCTGCAATCATGGGGTTTTACTCTTTTTTGCAACAGTTTCTTTCTTCTGTTGTAGAGTTTGTTTATAGCAGGGGACCACCAGATTGGCTTCCTTTTTTTGGAGGATAGCATCTTGGTTCTGTTAGGGATTGCACGATCCATGCACTCGTGTAAGTGCTTATAAAGTGCATTTGTGTAGGATGGGTGTCGTGAAGTTTGCCACTTCTGTCTTAAGAAACGTGAAGTTGGCTTTGGAGAAATTTTTTACAGTGGTTTCCCTAATGGGAAACATATAATAGAAAAAGGGACCACACACGGTTTTGGATTTATAGTGATAGAATTGATTCACAGGAATGTCAGACTAGGGAATAGAAAGAATTACACTGAACAAAGGGAAATGAGATGGATCCTGAGGTTAGAAGTGGATAAAGGCTCAGGACTCAATGACAGAGTTTCCCTGAAACCGTTTCTGATAGCTAGAGATTTCAAGCATTGAGTTTTTTTCCCACTGTCTTAGATATGAAGCAGTAATAGACTAATTTGAGATAAAATACCACTGAACTGTATTCCAAACCGAAAAGAGCTTTATTAGGAGTCCATAGAACCCGAATTCATAAAAGGTGTTGAACAATAGGTTAATTCCATATGAAACTTCTGTTAAAAAACAAAATATAAAATACTAAGCGCTTTATCTGTACAGTTTAAAACAGGCTTCATCCGAGTTAGCTAGTAACTGTTTCAAACAGACTTTAAATCCCTAAACACGTCATGCACACACCTCCTAATCCACCAATCAGAACCTAGATAGTTTGTCCAAACTAAATGCATGTATAAAAAACATTAAATAAACAAGTTGATTCCCTACTAACCAAAAATGAACATTAAATATTCAGTATAAACAGTACCACATTGAAATGGTGTTTACTTGACGATAAAAAACAAGTATATATTCTAAACATTATATACATGTATTTGTATGCTGGTACTACTCTAAAACACTAAACATTTAAATACAATATGACTTCATTTTCAACATACTAGATATGGCGATATGATCATTAATTCCGGGAGGTTTCATGGCATCAATTGTAAGTTGCCATAAACATTCCTTGATTTCTAACAAAGTCTTGAAATCACCTCCCATGTCCCTTATTGGAACCCTATCAATAACAAAAAATATAAATTTATTAAAATTAGAACAAATCTGACTATGAATGTATAAAGCATTAGAGGGTTTTTTATTTTTGATGTCTCTAATGTGCTCATTTATTCTTAGTCTCAATTTTCTAATAGTTTTTCCTATATAGAAGGTCAGACAGCTTAAACATGTGGCTATATAGATCACCATCTTCGTGTTGCAGTTGAAATATCCTGGACATTTTATAGTTCTATTAAAGTTGTAGACAACAAAATAAGGTCCATTGTTAATAAATTTACAAGCTGAACAGGCACCACATTTACTTATTTTAGAATTTGTATATATATCCATCCTGTTGTCTCTTTCCATTATTTCCTTTAAATTTCTACCTCGGCTATATGTGATAATAGGTCTATCACCTAATATTCTAATGTTGTTGTTATTGAGTACACTAATCCAAGTATCAGTCAAAATTTACTTCACTTCCTCTGCCATGGGGTTATATGGAAGAATCATCACCCTTGTGTTGGTGTTGTTTGTAAAACCGGTCTTGGTGGTTTGCTCTAAGGCTGTATTGAATAGCCCTCCCTTTAATATAGGTTTGAAAGTCAGTTTTCTTCTAACAACAATTTCAGAGCGTGTTTTTTCTAAAATATCGCTTGGATATCCCCACTCACTAAACATCCTGACTAGATTGGTCAGCTCTTTATCAAATAATTTGTCATCACTCACCAATCTGGAGAGCCTCACCATCTGCCCCTTAAACATGTTCTTTTTCTGGTGAAACGGGTGACAACTCTCAAAATGCAAGAAAGAGTTGGAGTAAGTTTTTTTCCTAAATAAATTAGATTCCATCACCCTTTTCTCCTTATCATATATCAAAAGAAGATCTAAATAATCACAAGTGTCACCATGTAGCCTATGAGTAAATTTCAAAAATGTAGTGGTGTTAAAATATTCTATAAATTCATTAATCTCTTCCTCACTCCCCTTCCAAAAAATCAGAATGTCCTCTAGGAAGCGCAAGTAAAGTTTCATGTTGAACATAAATTTGGAGTTGAAAATATATTTTTCCTCCCAGTCTGCCAAAACCAAGTTGGTATATCACACAGCAAGAGGTTCTCCGGTTCGATTCTCGGCTGGGGTGCCTTCTGTGTGGAGTTTGCATGTTCTCCCTGTGTTCGCGTGGGTTTCCTCCAGGTACTCCGGTTTCCTCCCACATTCCAAAAACATGCATCTGTAGCATTTCTCCCCGGGCCTCCGCTGAAAACAGGCTTTGTGGAACCTAGTCGGACATTCCCGGTCAACAAATGTTAAATAAATAAAAATAAAAATAAATAAAATATACTGGGGCACATTTAGCTCCCATCTCTACCCCAGTTGTTTGCTTAAACAGCTCACCTTCAAAAGATAAAAAATTATTTTTTAAAACCAATTCAACAAGATCCACCAACATAGTGACTTTACTTTTACTGAGCTTACTAAATTTATTCAAACTATTGTTGAACATTTCTAACCCCTGTTCATGGGGTATGACTGAAAATAGGTTGATTACATCGATGGTTAACATTACAAAACTATCCCGCATGTCTACCTTTCTAATCAGCTCTAAACAATGCCATGAGTCTTTCAATATGTGTGCAAAATTGCTTACTATGGAAATCTACAAAGAAAGCAATAGGCTCAGTTTTAGAGCCTCTGGCTGATACTATAGGGTGAAATGGTGGACATTTTGGATTTTTATGTACTTTTGGTATTCCAAATATTGATGGTAATATTGGATAGTCCAGACATAAAAATTCATATTCTGTTTTGTCAATAAGCCCATCCATCCACCATTCATACAATAGCCAATCAATTTTTGCGTAGGCTCTATTGACCTCATTCATAGATACTCTGGTATAAGTGTAGTTGTCATTTAAAAGTTCAAACATGATGTCAGTGTAATCAATATTTAACATCACAACAACTCCACTCCCTTTATCAGGTTTCATTATTCTATAATTTTTCTTGGAAGTCAATTCTTCAAGACAAAACATTTCACCCGTAGTCGATGCATCCATGGTTTACATTTTTCTTTAACAGTCTCCTAAGTTGTGGTTCACACATTTCTTCGAATAACCGTATGTTGGGATTTACTGGGAGAATAAAGACTAGATCTCTTAAGCGTAATGCTTCTGTCAATTTGTAAATCAACATCATTTGAAAAAAATATACTCAAATTTAACTGTCTAATGTATAGCTTTAAACTCATTAGAAGTTTTGCCACCTCATGTTTAAAAGTTGGGACAAATTTAAAACCTTTTTTGAATAGTGTCAGGTGTTCATTTTTCAACTTTAAATCAGTATAATTATAAACACACATGTTGTCAAACTTAATACATACACTATTCGTTTTTGTAGTTGTCAAATGTTGACTCCCATTTATATCAGCTGCCCGATTGCTGTCCACACCATGTTCTAAAATGTTAGAACTTGAATCAACACTATCAATATGTTCATACAATTTAGACAAAACAACATCAGAAAATGAAACCATATCAGAGAATGAGCCCATAATAACTCTGTCTCCTAATGTGTAAGAAAATGAACAGTCATTAACATCAGTGACGTCCACAGGTAATTCTGTTTGGTCTTGATCACCATGTCCTGCCAAACTATCCATAAAGGACAATTCCTGTTCCTCCAGGGGGCCAGGAAGGTTGCCAACAGTTAATAATTCTTCTGTGACCACCTCCGGTGAAAAGCTGGCCTCTGCCCTTTGCCCCTGGGGTAGTCCTGTTGTGTCAATGCTTGATTGCGCTCGCGTATTCTTTTGGAGCACCGTACTTGTGGATTCTCTAAAAAAACACACTTCGTCATTGTCACTAATGTTGTCGTTCTTATCCACCAAAAATACATTATTGGTCAAAGCTTTAGCACCTAAGGAACTCCTATAGTCACTGTCTTTTTTCGCCGCTTCAAGTCTAGCTATACTATTCTTGTATTCCTTAAAATGTACAAACACCCGATTGTTGGCATAGTCAAAACTGTCTCCATTTAATTTGTCTGATTTAATGGCTAGACCTTTGTTGATAAAAGATCATATCTCCATATCTAATATGTTGAAAATGAAGTCATATTGTATTTAAATGTTTATTGTTTTAGAGTAGTACCAACATACAAATACATGTATATAATGTTTAGAATATATACTTGGTTTTTATCATTAGTAATATTGTTTATCACTGTTTCAATGTGGTATTGTTTATACAGAGTATTTAATGTTCATTTTTGGTTAGTAGGGAATCCGCTTGTTTATTTAAGGTTTTTTATACATACATTTAGTTAGGACGAACTATCTAGGTTCTGATTGGTGGATTAGGAGGTGTGTGCATGACGTGTTTAGGGATTTAAAGTCTGTTTGAAACAGTTACTAGCTAACTCTGATGAAGCATGTTTTAAACTGTACGGGTGAAAGCGCTTAGTATTTTATATTTTGTTTTTTAACAAAAGTTTCATATGGAATTAACCTATTGTTCAACGCCTTTTATGAATTCGGGTTCTATGGACTCCTAATAAAGCTCTTTTCGGTTTGGAATACAGTTTGGGGGTATTTTATTAGTTTGGTGGTGACCAGTTTTAATTGTAATTTGAGATACACAATATTACTTAAGGTATACAGTTTTAAGCAAATTTTTAATCATAATTTTAGATACAGTTTTTAGGAAGATTTGAGTTATCCAAAATTGCACAAGGTACAAGGGACACATAAACCCATGGTTCATATATAGGAATTCACAAGAGAGTTAGTAACATAGTTTTATGAATAGTTAGGTTAGGATATAAATATTAAGCACCAAGCACTTTATATGGAATTGATAGGAATGATACATGCCAGGATAAGTCATTAGATTTGTTTTAAAGATTTATTACATAGGTTGTCAGTTTGAGTTTTTAATTATGTTTCTGGTATTGTAATGCTTTTTAGATTATAGACAAGGTATATACATACTAAGTATAGACATGAGCATTCTTTTACATATATATACATTTATTTATTTATGCTTTTACAAGTATATATATGTATTTTATATATAATTTCTTGTATATAGTTTGCATGTATATTATCTGTATACACAAGGTTTAAGATAGTTTTTATATATTTTTGTATAACATTGACATGAAAAATACATCAGAGGTGAATAAGTAGTAACAAAGTACTTTGAATTGCTTTAGATAGATATATGAATTTAGGTGAACTCAAGTATTAGTATACACATGACACTATTTAAATGAGCTGTTTGAAATAGTGCATATGACTGGTTGTAAAACGACCGAGATAAGATATTTAAATGTGGTTAGTTTAATGTTCCACTAACCGTCTGATGAAGCATTCATGTGGAGTGTGAAAGCGCTTACTGGGAACGCGTTATTTTCTATGTTATTGTTTTTATTTTAATAAACTGTCGACTTCTTACTGTCGTGGTGTGTCCTCAACCAGTTCTGCTTTTGATTGATTCTGTTGCTGTTTTTGGAGGCACTTTACCCTTGGATGTGATTGTTGGAAGATATACTACTTTTACCAATGCCTCCTTTGATGGTTCTTCTCTGTTTGGGCCTAAGGTAAAAGATACACTCACCAGGTGTGAACAAGAAGGGAAAACTCTCTCTGCCGTGGGAGTATGTTTTACTACTATGGAGACTGCATCATTTTGTCCAGGGGGTCTATTGGCTTGTAGGTATAATTGCCAGTGTAGTTCCTGATATTCAAGTAAATCTTTCCAATGGCCACCACTAGGATTTTTGCACTTGCTGTTTACACATACTTTGGCATGGTTTGCCAGAGTTAGTTTCTACGTCATGTGTAATGTTATGCATATGTTCATATGTACGATTTTTCAGTGCCCTTTGTTTTTCCAATGTAAAAGGCACCACATTGGCAGGTGCAGATATAAATAACTCCAGCAGTGGTGCAGTTAAAATAACTCTGAACTCTTAGTTCTTTTCAACTCCATACAGACTTGAAAGGTCTGTTTGCTTCTATTAATAACAGCTGATGGTGGTGATGGTTTCCTCAGTGGAGGTTCACAGATTTTTAATAATGGACAACAGGAGAACATGAACTCTTGGCAACTTTTTCAGGTTATTTGCAAGCCTGGTTGAACTCTGAATTTAGTTTTAATTGTACTACCCAACTTAAGTGGACACTTTAAAAGAACTGACAATGACCTATTTTAAAATACCAGACATTGCAACTTGATAATCTATATTTTAGAGAGTTTATTAACTTTAAAAGTGGTTCCAAAAGGGTTACTTGTGTATAAATACCCGAGCAGTGTGGAATTTGGTAGAGATTATCATTTTGAGTTGCTCAAAATGTTTGAGCATTGGGGGTTTGAATTAATGTGCGCTATTATTTCTCATAATGAATATTTTAAGCAGTCTTTGTTAGCTGAGATTGAGGTTGTTAATAAGACAATGCAAAATGATTTGCTGATTACTGTTGAGGAATATAAGACACACTTTCATCAAGTGCTTGATGACGTTGACCATAGATTTTTAAGATTAAAGAGCGGAAAATGGGTAAGATGGGCTATGATAAAAAGGAGTATGTTAATAAAAAGACACCACCTAAGCATAACATACAGTGGGCTAGCCATGATATTGGACATTACAATGGGCAAGATCAAGAGAATTACTCTAATTCTGTCAGTAATGGTAAATTAGAAAAATGCAGTTTTTAAGCTTTTTCATTGCTGTAGGACTGGATCATTAACAGAAACGAAGTATCCACTTATTTCCTAGTTTAAAAATACTTAAAGGCACCAACTGTATAGAAAATTAAAGGAACAGTCACCATAAAAAGTTAAAATAATCCAAATAATTAACTTGCGTGTTATCGTTAAAACACCCAGTCAAAATCAGTAACAAAAAAACATTTAAAATTTTAGCTGCTTTGATAGGTTTAATAGAAGTAATGTCATTAATGCCATGGGTAGTGCATGCATTGAGAAGAAGTTGCTAGTAAAATTCCCTGTGCTCAAGAAAAAGTTCCCAGTCACCTCCCCTGGCACATTTAGTAACTTTTTCTAACACACAAAAAGCAATTTTTAAAAAAAAAATCATTGCACACTATTGAATGCCTATACAAAGCTTTGGTAGTGTGTGCTTTAGAAACTGTGTACAAATGCTGACAAATCCTGTTTTGAAGAGATCCCACAGTTTTGTCGGTGTAAAATGCAGGACACGAAGAACAAAGGGCAATGTGTTGTTAGAGTTATAACTCCTAGTGTGAAAGAAATTACTTTGGAAAAACCTGGAATGAGTGAATGGGTACCCTGCAAAATGTATATGCATCACTTGCAGGCACCACAACGCCTCATGCCTCTATTAATGTGGGAGGAATCAGGTGTATCAATATTCTTTTCCAGTATACTTTTCAAGTTTTTACTATTCTTAAACACAAACCTGTGATGTTCTCCCCAAAGCCCCAACATCCCAAAAAAGTTCTCCAGTGTGTATTAGCGTTTTGAGGGAAAAAAAATATTGCTGTTGTACTGAATAACAAAAACATTGGAAATGCACGCGCGCACACACACACACACACACACACACACACACACACACACACACACACACACACACCCACACCCTAGAGTTTGGAATGTCAACAGTTTGCCCAGCAATTTGTCTTTGCAGTGAGGGTGGAAACTGGGGACTTCTGCAGAATCCCATGGAAGCACAGAGAGGACATGCAAACTGTATGAACAGTACATCACAGCTGGAAATTGAACTGGTGAATCAAATGCTGTGAGGAGGCAATACCTGCTGGCTAGCTGTATGTCTGTATCATCCATGGACGGGAAAAGACAAGTGGTAATGTGGGAACTGTCAGGAGTCAAATGAGGGAATTCTAAAGCATCTTCCAGAAGACTGCTGAACCCATTTCAGATTAGAAACCATCACTATTTTAATAGTTATGTTGATGGTGGTCAGTGTCAAAACACCCATCATCCATTTTTATCCCAGAGCACTTGATCATAAACAAACATTATGCATCACTGAGCTGGTTTACTTCAGAATATTCAACTGACTCGCAGCATTACACAGTGGGTAAGACTGAGTTATGCAGTCTTAAACTGTATAGCCATAATAATCCATATCTGAAGTACAAATCCAAATGTCCCCCACACCTCAAAGAACTGTAGAAAGTTTAAAGACATTTCACCATTGGGGTACAAGCTAATCCCAGGTGCATAAATTGCAGGACAAGAACCACATATTTGCTATTTGTATATTGGCTGTGATGGTGCCACTTAGTTCCCTATGATGCAGGCTATGATGCAAGCTAACGTTCTACCAGACAACATGGCCCTGTCCACACGCAGTGATACCATCAACCTCTAGCCAATGGAAGCTTTCAGTGTACCAGATGATCTTACTATACTGCCTTTTACATTTATGCTGCATTACATTTTAGTGACAGGAGGGTGACACAGTGGTGAGGAATGTCTCTAGTATGGAATGGCATAGGGAATATTGTGTACTGAGTTTTTTCTGCATGTAGTTCACAATTGCAGACATTCCTTCACCACCCCAAAGTACCACAGTACATGGTTTTGAATCGTAGTGTGGAATGCAAGGGCAAAAAACATAGTGCACAGAATGTATGTATGTATGTTGCAGTACGTTTATGACTTCCCCAGGCTGGATGTTATATACAGGTGTCATAAACTGAGCACATATAACCTGATTATTAAATGATCAGTATACCCCTCACTTCCCTGAAATCTATGGCCACAAACTAGAACCCAGGTTGTAGACCATAAAAATACATTAGTCTCTAGTGCAATGATACCAGTTCTGTTGTTGGCACTGTTCACTCACAGTTGCAGCTTATTGCATGTTTTTCTGCAACACTGGCAGCACTGCTGGTCCAAAAAACAGAATTAAAAATAATAAAAATACTTGAATTATTTGTATCAGGGTCAAACATTTTGTTTTTGACTTTAAACTTCCATCTTGGTTATTTTTCATAGGTACAGAAGCAGTCTGGAGTTATAAAACATAAAGTAACAGGTTGGCCTAATGATTAAGGTGTTTGCTTTACAAACACAAAGTGCAGGGTTTGAGTCTCACAAGGGATAATTGGCTAGGCTTAAAATGGCTCACAAGGGCAGTTAGCCTAGTACTAATCTATGAACCATCCCTTTTAGACCATATCCCAAGGGTCAGGGTAGTAAAATGTGGTTCAAGAAGTCCCAGAGATTTTTCCTTGATGCACAGGGTGACTCCTCTTTCAGAGGCAGAGGAGGAGGAGCTAATGGTAGACATCGCCCTAGAGGCGGGGGTCCGCAAAACCAGGGTGGCTGCGATTCCTTTCGAGGCCATCCCTATCAGCGTTCCTGATGTGGTGCCCGGCTGTGCTTCTCTGGTGCCAGTCGGAGGTTGCTTATCTTTGTATCCAGAAGCCTGGCTAAACATCACCCAAGACAAATTGGTACAAAGAATAATCACCAGAGGATACTCCATACCCTTTTTTTCTTCCACCCCACACTCCTAAGAATATCCCAGATGTTCCACCTAATCACAGGGATCAAGCAACTGTAGAAGTTCAAAAGTTGCTGTCAAAGTGAGTCATCCAAACCGTCCCCGCAGACCAGATAGGATTTGGAACTTACTCCAGATTCTTTTTGGTGCCAAAACGAACAGGGGACTGGAGGCCCATATTGGACCTCAGCAAACCAAACGAATCCGTAAAGAAGGCCAAGTTCCGGATGGTGACACTGCAGTCTACACTCCCTCTGTTAGGGAAAGAAAATTGGATGTGTTCCATAAACCTCCAAGATGCGTACTACCATGTAAAAATGGACAGAGCATCGAGGAGTCATTTTACACTTCCAGCTGGGAGCCAGTCATTACCAGTTTCATCCTCTACCCTTTGGTCTCACCACAGCCCCCAGCAAAAACAGCAACAGAATCAATCAAAAGCAGAACTGGTTGAGGACACACCACGACAGTAAGAAGTCGACAGTTTATTAAAATGTATGGTGGTAGTGACAGCTCACCTGAGATGTCGTGGATTCCAAGTGTTTCTGTACCTGGACTACTGGCTCATGACTGCCACCACCAGGCACCTACTCCAACAAGCCAGAGATTCAACCATCCAACTCTGTTCCCAGCTGGGGATCACAGTAAATTGGGAAAAGTCTGCCTTATCGCCCACTCAATTTGTGATTTTTTATAGGCCAGAAATAGACACAGTCACCATGCTAGCTCGTCTCCCTGCAGACAGAATTCAAAACCTCAGACAACAAATTCACAGTTTGCTTTCTCTACAGAAAGTCACGGCAAAGACAGTGCTGAAACTATAGGGGACCATGGCTTCTACCATAAATCTAGCCCCACTAGCCAGATTGCATACGAGAATTCTTCAATGGCTCCTTTTTTCCCAGTGGTCTCTCCAACAACTGTCTCTGTCTCACTCTCACTAAACCCTCATAATAGAGTCTTGCAAAAAGGACCTTCATTGATGGATTTAGCCTGGTCAGCTGACAAAAGGCACTCCATTCCTTCCTCACCAACCCATTGCCACTGTGACCACAAATGCCTCACAGGATGAGGGGGTAGTATCTAGGCAGGACTGTCCAAGGCACATGGCAAGATCATGAGGCTCACCCGCATATCAGTATCCTATAGATGAGAGCGTCCCTTGGGGATGATGGCAATCTAATCAGACAATTTGTCGGTGGTATGGTATCTAAACAAACAAGTAGGTACCAGATCTTACTCCCTTTGTCAAGAGCCTCTTCGTGTTTGGAAGTGGACGATATCTTCCCAACGCTTTCTAGTAGCAACGCTTATCCCGGGGAGAACCAATGTGCTAGCCGACAAGCTCAGCAGGGCAATATTGATGCCTCACAAGTGGTCTCTGAATCAAGAAGTAGCAGAACAGATCTTCTGCAAATGGGGACAGCCTTGCTGCAATCTCTTTGCCAGCCCCATCAATGCCAAATGCAGCAGCTACGTCTCCCTTATTCCCCCTCTGAGAGAGTCACTGAGAGACGCACTTGTTCACAATTGGCCCCTGGGACTCCTTTATGCATTCCTCCTTTTCCGCTCATATCCAAAGTGATCCAGAAAGCAGAGTTCTTGAGAAGCAAAATGATTCTCATCGCTCCTTACTGGCATCATAAGATTTGGTTCCCCTTTCTCGGACCTCATCTACTAGATAATCCATGGACTTTGGACCCAGTTCCAGACCTCATTGACACACGTCAGGCTCCCTTCACCCCTGCCTCCACACCCTCAACGTGACAGCGTGGCTGCTCCTTTTCCATCTCGAGTCAGGGTTCATGAATTTTCACCTGCTGTGACACATATCCTTACATTTTCGCACAGACCTTCCACTAGGAAGTTATACACTAGCAAATCAAAAAGATTTTCTTTCTGAGCAAAAGAAAAAAATGTAGATCCTTACACAGCATCCATCCCTGTTAGAATTTTTGTCTGAACCTTTCCATCAGGGATCAGCTGCTGTCACAGTCGGGGTCCAATTGGCAGTGATATCTAATTTTCATTTGGGACAACATGAGCCTAATCTGATGCCCCACAGATTATGTAGAACCTTCCTTAAAGGTGCTACTTTGCTGAGACCTCCCTTTCAGGAACCTGTACCACCTTGGGGTCTAAATTTTGTTCTGTCCAAACTAACTTTCCTGCCTTTTGAGCCTGCACATTCTTGTCAATTGAAGTTTGTCGTGGAAGGCTTTGTTTCTAGTAGCTATCACATTAGCTAGACGGGTATCAGAGTTACAAGCACCATCAATCAAGCCTCCTTATTTGATTTTCCACAAAGACAGAGTTTCCCTTCATACAAATCCTTCCTTTATCCCTAAAGTTTGCTCTCAGACTAATTTGAACCAAACTGTTGAACTGCCTGTATTTTTCCCTAAACATTCCAACGCTGCAGAATATAAATTTAATCAACTTGATGTTCACAGACAGTAACAGTTCTACCTCCATAGGACTAAGGAACTTAGAAAATCAGATAAATTGTTTGTGTCCTTTTCTGAATCTAGAATTAGGTCTGCCAGTCTCTAAAGTGACTCTAATTGGATTTCCAACTGTATTTCCTTTATTTATTCCTCCACTGGAAAGATCCTCTCATTCAAGATTAAGGTTCATTTCACAAGATCTCTGTCTACTTTTGCTGCCTTTCAAGCCAGAGTTCCAGTTGACAGTATTTGTGCAGCAGCAGCTTGGGCTACCCCTCATACCTTTGTTACTCATTACAGACTGGATTTGACCTCCATGGGGTAGAGCCTCCTTTGGTTCCACAGTACTCAGGAGTATATTCCCGTGAGTCACCAGAGAAAAAGGTGCTAGGGACGCTATCCCATGTGTTAGAATGAAGGCAAGATAGGACTACAGAACATAAAGAAGTTATGTACTCACCATAACGTTCCATGTTTGTAGTCCATCTCGCCCTTCATTCTTACGAACCCACCCACCTACCCCCGTCCTGGAAGGATCTGAAGACAGGATAGCGTTGACTTTGGTAGGGTGGAGACCTTTCACTATTGTTCTTTCTGGATAACCTTTTCTGTCCCTCTTATAGTTAGCAGCAGACCAGATCTGGGGATTGTACTAGTGCACTATGGGATACCTACCTTGCCACAAGCAAACTAAGAGACTTTGAGCTTTGTAATCGGCAGAGTCGGAAGCCGAGGATCGGCTCCGCACCCATGTGTAAGAATGAAGGGCGAGATGGGCTACAAACATGGAATGGTATGGTGAGTACATAACTTCTTTTTTAGTCTGGTGGTCTTACAATGCAGGCTTCTGTATCTCCTGGCACAGGATAGGCGAGTGTACAGACCATTGGCAGGACGTGTTGGATCGCTGGAAATGTTTTTGGCCCTGTCTATGCACCGGTATTTGTGTAGCTCTTCTAGAGGAGTAAGGGAGCAAATGCAAAAAGTTGTGCTAAAAATGCCACCCCACCCACACTCCCAACAGAGCATGGGTACTGTATGACAGAAGTTGGATGGGTGCACAAATTCAAACAAAGCTGAATCTGTATTGTCATCCGTCCAGGTCTTAGTTATGAAAATCGTTTTAGCTTGCAACAGGTCATTGATTGTACCTAACATGTTGCAGACAGACTCAGAATTACAGTACAGAACTTTGGGTCAAGGCAGACCCTTCTATCAACAATGACAACAGGCTGCTCACATGGGGCTATAGGATGCAGCATCACAGTAGACCTTACATCTATGGTGCTGCCTTACTACCAAAATGTTACAGGCTTCTGCTCTACTCAGGAGCCCAAATGGATACAATGACCAGCCATGTGCTGCTTTAAAAGGCACAGCCCCGAGCAGGTGATAAAACCTGCTTAGGAAGGTAAGTATAAACAAGTAGGCTAAGATCCAAAATTATGGCACACTAAATTTGAAAATAAAACAAAGGCATCATGTATGTAACATCTGTAAAGGTAGAAGGAAGAGTGTATAAACTATAGCCTTTACCACATACACCACACAGTGTACAAAACAAAAAATCATATGCTGTCAAGGTAAGCCAAAGCAAGCTCAGAAAATCAACAAAGATAGGTAAACATTTATACTGCAATAATGCAAAAAAAGTAAAGCAAGAGTACAAAATTACAGTGGTGATAGAGGCAGACCAGTCAAGGGAGAGTAAGATAAAGAAGAAAGTAACCATAGGAACTAGCAAAGGTAAGAAATAAACCATATAGTAGTAGTAATAGTAGCAGCAACTGATAGTAGTGAGTCAGGACTGAATTGGTAACCAAAGTCAAAGGATAATAAGTAACCGGAAGTTGTGAGTTATTTAAAGTAAAATGTCTGCTGGTGAGCAGTGAAGTAACCATGGCAAAAAAGTTCAAGGTATGAAATAGTCTTTCGGGTAATCAGATCAACCATATTGGTTCTAAAAAAAAGCTGTAAACCTACAGTCTGTAAATAAACTCTCTCACATAACTGCACCAGACTATCATGAAGTCATAAGAACAAATAATTACATACAACATCATGATGATGCAAAGCAAAATAGACCAGTCAACTACAATGAAGCAGCAGACTTGGGAAGACAAATCTTTAATGATTGGAGTGTACAAACAGTTTTACAAAGGAGTCTCAAGAACCAGCAATGCAACATATATCAGGTCACCAGAATTCAAGGCAGTGGAACAGTACAGATCACTCTAGAAGACTCAACATTTCAATGAAGATCAAAACAAAAACAAGCCTGCAGTGGTTAAAATGACACGCAAGTATATATACAAGTATAGGTATCCTAAACTGCCAAAAACAACAAACCCCATAGTCTGACTGACACATTGTGTACATTTGAGATCGGTTTAGAAACCAATGTAAAGCAACAGGAAGCAACACAAGAAAGGTTATGCATAAATGGCCAGTGACAGACCCAACCAAGAGGCAAATGATAAAATGCAAAAACTTTAAAACAAAAGAAAGCAAGACTGAAGTGGGAGGGCAAAAATAAACAACAAATTAAGTAAAAGAATAAAGTAGCCAAATGCAGTATTAATAAGTAGGATAAATCCAGACACAGTTTAATTTACTACTGTTATGATAACAATGAAACAAAACAATATGTGTGATCATTTATGCCACAGGAGCCTGCATCTCAAACTGTATAACCCTTTAAATAAGTTAAATTACAGAGCTGCATATTTCTGACCATATCTTTAAAAAAGAAAAAGAAAAAAAAGAAAACTGTCATTAAGAACATAAGGACAGGTAATTAAGTAATGGAAATTAAGCTAACTTTGAGTTTCCTTAAACAATCTGAATGATGGATGGCGTAAATAGTCTGATGCAACAAAATTTCATTGAACATCATGCAATATACACAATAACAGCTAGAATTAGTATAGAAAAATCCACAAAAATGGTGACTGGAGAGGAAGAGAAAGCGTAACTGGTGACTTAGCAGAAGTCAAAAACAATTAGCATGACGCAAGCTGCAAGACATCTGAAGCCCAGAGTAAAAACAGAAGTCTTAAATGCAAAAAGATAGTCTGTGTTCATTTGCCAGAGAAGATAGCATAGTAAGCATACACTTAGGAGTAAGGCCTTCATATTTAGACAATTTAACAGTATAACAACTTATCTGATGTTGTTAATCTTCTTTCCATCCATCACTGATGGGTTCGGTTCCGAGCCCTCTGAACCAAGTCGGCCTAATACCAAGCTCGCACCAGCCAAAAACTCTTGAGCTAAGCTTCTATCCATAGCTTCCTTCTCCCTGTTACCTCAGATCTCGTTTGCCGCGTAGTCTTAAAGCCACGTTTCAGCCGAGCTCTCAGCTAAGTGAAAACTTTTGATATCTCTCAGGATATTTAGTATTTTTTTCCTTTCTCTTGTTAATATTGGTAATTATATACATGTACAGCTATATTTAGACCTTTCACTCCTGTTTCTACCCATCTGGTAACCTTTTTAAGTACCATTGGTGGTACGGCCTTTTATCCCTACCCTTGTCGTATTTCTTGAATACCATCGTTGGTATTTCTTCTGTTTTCCCTTTTAGCTAACTAGTGGTGTGTTTTTGACATATATTGCTTAGATATAGTTTGTGTTTAGACATTTTAGACCTAGATATAGTAGATTTTGAATTTTTTCCTTTAGTCTTCTATCTAGTCTGTTGTGTGTGATTTTCAGGATGTCTGATAAAAAGGGCACATCGGGGTTTAAACATTGTGCTTCGTGTAAGGGTAAACTACCTAATAATGATTCCCATGATTGTGTTTATTGTTTGGGGTTGCCCCATCTTTCGGTGCAACTCCCCTGTATGATTTGTCAAAGTTTCAGTCAGTGCACTTTGAACAAGCGCAAAAACAAGTTGATTCTGAAGGGCCTACTTAAGTTGCCTTTTTTAGAGGCCATTTCTGCTACGGAGGTCTCATCCCCTCCATTCAAGGATAAGAAAAGGTCCCACTCAGTTCCCTCTTCATCAGGTGACCAAGGGAAGTCTGTAAAGCCTAAAGTGCATAAACTATCTTCAAGGGCATAAGTCTTCCTCTTCGGCACCGACCTCTCCCGCTCCAGCTATGGCTGTTTCCATGTTGGTGCCAGCTTCAGCTCCGATACTGTCTCCATCACCGGCTATCAACCTTACAACAACTACTACGACTTCGGCACTGAGTGCCACTTCATCACAGTGCATGCCTTCAATGCCCATCTCTGCAATTATGACTGAACGTTCCGTGTCAGCTTGGAGTTCCCCTTCAACACAGAGTCCTTTTACTGTCACGATAACTAGGATTTTGACTCCACTGCTTCCAGTCTCCAAACTTGAGACATTGGTGCTGGTAGAGTCCACACCATGGACCTGATACTCCCCATCTACAGACCCATTTCTAGGACAAGTGTACAGTCTGTTCCTAGAATGACCTGACTCCCCATTGGGAGTATCCACTAGATCCACCAGGAGCCTTTCCAAACTTAATGTGGTGCATCTTGTAGACCAACTGTTCACAGCCAGGGGGATACCCACTCCTTCTAGGACCCATCCTCCTCTCCTCCTTTGACCATACTTGTTCCAAAGCCACCTGTAGTGGACCTCATTAGGGCTCCGGTAACGTCCCTTTGGCCTTCAGTCCCCACTGAACTGGGCTTTCCTCAACCCCATGATTGGGCTGCAGGTTGTTTGGTTTGTGGCACAGTTAAGAGTGTTTCTATGGATCCAGTCTCAGTGCCGGGAGTCATGTCTGCACTGATCCTGCTTGAGGCTCCATCCTCTGGAGCGGGTTCAATGGAGCGGGGTGTGACCCCCAGTTCCGAGTTTGTTCTCCTCTGTTTTGGGCTTCCATCCCTCTTCAGGCAGACCTGCTTTCCAAGCTGTGGAGAGGGCACTTGCTTCTGGAAGGATTCCACCAATGTCAGAACCCCAGACAACCTTTCCCCTTGAGCTACAGCTGTCACAAGCCACCACCCCTGGACACTGGGTAGGGAAGCCACAGGACCCTCCATTGCAGGGTGCCCCCTCTTCAAATTCCTCCTCAGAAGCTCCCACTAAGGAGCCCCCACGGAAGAGATAGTGCAAGAGGAAACACGTAGACTCCCCTGAAGAGTCTCTAATACAGGACACGGACTTCGATGATGGTGAAGTATCCCCACGGTCATCCCCTGATGATGTCTCCTTTGGAGACATCCTTGAAATGTTGAAACAGAGGGGTGATTGGAAGTCCACTAACCCTTTTTCTGAGGAATCTGTGTTTCTGCAGGCTTTCTGTTCAGGGCCATCTCTCTCTTGGGTGACCCTGCCTGCAGACAAGCTAGTACAACTCATGGTGCAGCGCACCTTGAAGAACCTTGATTCTGTTGAGTCAGTCCCTCAGACCTGACAAGATACTTCCCCTCCCCTCCCCGAGAAAAACCCACATTGGTCCAGTGGTTTACCAGTCGATGCTATGGTGGTGGTGGCCACGAAAAATTATCTTGCCGAAGAGTCATAATGTTCACCCACCCAACAGAGAGTTCTGGGTCATGGGGAGATTAGGGAAGTGAGTTTGTTTTTTGCTTCAGCGACCTTTGCCATATGGTCCCTGAATTACTTGGCACATTTTAGGAGGCTCCAAAGGGTCTCCAAACTCTCTGGAACAATCGCAGGACAGGTGTCTGATGAGGCAAGGGATAGTTGCCTCGCAGCTCGCAATCCTGGAATCTATCTCCAATTCATCCATGAGGTTGCTCTCACGTGCAACCGAAGGGGTGGCTAGAGCTATGGGTTCAGGCATAGTTATGAAACGCTATGCTTGGATGCGCATCTGTGACTTTGCAGACCCTTTCAAGTCTTCCTTCCTAAATGCTCCCATCGATGCATCTTCCTTTTTTGGTTCCAAGGTGAAGGACACCCTGGCCAGGTGTGAGGAGGATGGTAAGACCCTGTCTGCTGTAGGTCTACATTTTGCAACCCTCAACGTTCCTTTTCCAGGAATCAGAGGAGCGGCGAAATGTGGCACAAAAAATCTCAGGGTCCTTTCCATGCCCCACATGGGGCAGAGGGGGTAACAATTAAGGAAGACGGCCCTGCTGAGCAGAGAGGGGTCCATGTAATCCAGGACCCAGGGATTATTTCTGTGAGCAGCCTTATCAGCGGTCCTGAACAGTGGCCCAACTGCTTTCCTCTTGAAGCAGCCGGGGGTCATTTCTCTCTGCACCAAGCTGCCTGGCATTCAATAACCACCGATCGTTGGGTGCAGAAGATCATAACCAGAAGTTGCACCATTCCCCTCATCACTTATCCAAAACTTCTGACAAAACTTTTCAAGAAACACATGCACACAGCACAAGCACATCTAAAAAAAATCAGTCCACACACGTACACTTGTAATCCTACATCTAACCCTACACTAAACTCTACATACACTACTATCTATCCACTTACCTTGACCCTAACCCTAAGGTCCGTCACTATCGCACACTCACCTAACCCGCGCCCTAACTCACTTAACACACCCCTAACCCTAATTCACCTAACTCACTTAACCAGCGCCCTAATCCTAACAACTACAGAATCGCACACTTACCTGAACACGACCCGTATATTTCCAACGTAGCGCAGAAAATAGCAAAGCCACAGAACCGGCCAACCAAATTCTTTCCCTAGGAAAGAATTGGTATTCTGCAGCTTCGCTATTTTTAGCGTTCGCTCAAAATTGGTCGAAATTAGAACATTTGAAGTTTTACAACTTCGATGTTCTGATATGGACCCGGATAATTCTCCCCTCATCTTGCTTTGGTTATGCAAAACTTTTCTTAAAGGGGTCTGTCACCTTAGGCCTCCAATCAGACAACTGTAGAGCCAATCTGACAACCTACAGAGCCATGAAACCTCACATTAGTTCTTCAGTCTTTACCTCAACCCCCTTTTGAACCTGCAGTGAAGTGTGACCTCAAATTCTTGTTGTGGAAATCTCTTTTCCTGGTAGCCATCATGTCAGACAGATGAATTTCTGAGCTTCAGGCATTATGCACCAAAAGGCCCTATCTAATCTTCCACAAGGACAGAGTATCACTCCGGACGAGCCCATCTTTCCTCCCCGAAGTTGTTTCAGACTTCTCCATCAATCAGACCATTGATTTGCCAGTATTTTTCCCTTAGTTTTCTAATAAGGGGGTACACTGTCTACATTCCTTAGATGTACACAGACAACTGAGATTTTATTTAGACAGGTGGTGGTGGTTGTGTCTTTCAGCTTTTCCCGGTTAGGGGTCACCACAGCGGAACTCCGGTCCGCTAATGATTGGTAGTTGATTTTTACTTGCCGAGTTACCAGCCCTGATGCACAACCTTCAACAAAGGTGCGCCCATTCATGCATGTCTCCAGGCAGAAGACCCTTTAGCTGAGAATCGAACCGGACAGCGTCTTACTGTGAGGTGACAATGCTACCACAGTACCACCACGACCAAAGCAATATGTAAAACTAACCAACTCTTCATCTCCTTTTCTGGGCCTAGAATGGGAAATTCTATCTCCAAGGTCTCTTTATCAAAATGGTTAAGGGACCGCATACGCTACATTTATTTACTTGCAAACAAACCTATGCCACAGAATGTTAAAGCCCATTCTACTAGATCTATGGCAATGTCTTTAGCCTTCCAGTCCAGAGCTTTTATGAATGATATCTATGCAGCAGCCACTTGGGCTAAACCCCACACTTTTATCAATTACAAATTGGATGTGGTCTCCAGAGGGAGAGCTACCTTCAGCTCAGTGGGAACATTCTTCCATAGTGGCCGCCAAAGGAACACAAGGTAGCTGGGGATTCTGTCCCATCAGTGACGAATGGAAAGAAGGTTAACAACATCAGATAAAGAAGTTATGTCTTACCATAACTTTCCATCTGTGTTGTTGATCTTCTTTCATTCATCACTTCCCACCCCCCCCAAAGGCTCCTGTGGGCTACTTTGGGTCCAAGTGTTGAGTTAGGGCATTTGCGCAGAAATGGTCTTTGCTTTACTACTACAAGATGGGCAAACTCGATCTGAGGTAACAGGGAGAAGGGCACTATGGGTAGAAGCTTAGCTCGAGAGTTTTTGGCTGGCGTGAACTAGGTATTAGGCCGACTCTGTTCTGAGGGCTCAGAACCAAACCCATCAGTGAAGAATGAAAGAAGATCAACACAGATGTAATGTTATGGTAAGACCAAACTTCTTTTTTTCAGTACTGCTGCATCTATCAGAACCTAAGACTAACATGTCGACACATTTTTTTTCCTTCTCTCTTCCTTTCTTTCTTTTAGTTAGCTAACCTACATTATATATAATGTATTAACTGCAAACAGCATCCATACATCATAACCTAATACCTTCTTCTCTTGGTAGTCCCTGCCTTGTTCATAACGTATCACTTCTAGTGAACTGGACATTATTGCAAATTCACATTTTCTATTAACCAAAACAACTATCTCGCAAAGATTCCTTAGTTAGACAGACAACTTCTCTGGATTTAAATAATCTCACTACATGTCACCTGTTTTGTGATTTATTTTCTCATTAAGTGTCAGACCAGTCTCTTGTTTGCTATCTGCTGTGCTAAATGAACACGGACTCTAATGTAACATGCAGTAGAACTCTGTTTTGTGCAGGCCGTAACCTGGCCTTGTTAAGTTTCAGACCCCCCCCCCCCCAAATACACACGCGCACAATTTCTGACGAGTTCGTCACACCAAGCATTTGAGCTGCACACTCCCCCACACTGCCACCATCCACTTGGTGTCTTTTTTCGCCAAAAAATAAAGGATCTGTTTTCCTTTGTAAGCACAAGCATAGATTTAAGCATATCTAACATCAGTACCTTAATTCCTGACAAAGGGGCTATTAGTAACCTGAAAACTTGAGTGATTTCATAGCCAGTGTTGGTCCAATAACAGGTATCACTTCATGTCTGCCTGTGTCATTTTGCCAGTATATACAAGTACACAAATTCACTGCTTATTGAATGCAGGTTTCATTTCCAGTGGTATGATGACCACTACGGGTATTGATGTAGGTACCACTGCCAGTATTTCTTCAGATGTCGGCACAAACCCATTTATTCTCATTGTGCCAAGATGCTGTCAGTGCTTTGAATGCTTTTTATAAGTCTCCATTTGCTTTACTGTGCATCTCTAATCAAGTCACTTGATCAGACAGTCCTTCCCAATTACCCTTGAAAAGAAGCTTGTGCCAAATGGGCTTACCCAGTTAAATGAAAAAAAAAAAAAAATCTCCAGATCCATGTTTTTAATAGCAGCCTACACTGTTTTATTGCTACACGCCTACTGATAAATGACATAGTATATCTCTAATGTCTGGTTTTGAATCCCATTATTAGCTGTTTAATTGCCATAACTCATTAGACTCTTTTCTGACGATTACCTGTTTGGAAGTCGTCCTGCTAATGTCTGCAAGAATTATATAGGCAGGTGTAATTTCTGTATGCTAAGATTGCTAGCCTGGTGATATAGGGAAGCCATGCACTGGGTATATAGTTCAGTGCAATAGTTCAACATGAAATGCTTCGTGTACTTTGTATGATGACAGTCTTGCTGCATGCATCTTGAAGTGTAACAAAACAGATTACACAAATGGCCTTCTAAATTTCACTTTTCAGGTTACTGCTAAATGATTGTTGTAATGGGATTTGCACTGTCCTTTCTTTGAGTGACATGAACTATTAGGCATACTGCTTTTGTTGCATATAAAGTGAGAACATACGTCAGTTTCATTTGAGGAACATAATCAACAAATTGCATCTTGATTTTTGCAGAAACAAGAGAAACCAAAATTTGTATTATGTGTAACCTTCTCTGAAAATGGTGACACAATTACAGGAGACTCAAGTGGAAATATTCTAGTTTGGGGAAAAGGTAAGCCTGAAAGCCTTTCTGCATTACATACTAATAGAAAAAGTGCACCACACCTTTTAAGATATCAGCTGGCAATTAAGCTGTTGCTGAAAACCCTGGGAAAGTGCTAGAATATCATTTGAATTTACAAGCAGTACGGAGAGCAGTTTGTCACCTCTAAAGTGAAGGCTGCTCCCTATTTAAAGCATGTTTCATGATACCAGGGAAATTCAAGTTCTATAAAAATTGCATTTGATTGATTGCACAGGTGGATTTTGCCTTTACCAGTCATTTATTTGCCAAGATAGTGATTTGATACTTCAAAACATTTTTATTAAGTAAATAAACCTTGGCATTCCTGCACATGTAGATTTTGTTGTACCAATGTAGCAATTCATATTTGATGTTCAATATTTAGATACATTCATAGCACTATTATTAGTATTATCTATTGAAGTATTTTGTGCCAGCAGATAGCTTTGTGAAGTATTTGAGACCCTCTTTTTTTGTATGCTGTACCAGTTGTTTTAACTTGACTCATACTTTATTTTTGGTTTGAATGCAGTATAGTAGGTTAATTCTCAGCTATTTATCAGGTTTACCATCTGTAGCATAGCCACAGCACCCTAGATTGAGTATTTATTGATGTGACTTATTGATATCTAGTTTGAACCCTTTCAGTGAGTGCTTCATGGAACCTGGGGTGTACATACACCTGCCCATCCATTAATTCATGTTATGATTAAAGAAAGTCAGGGAGCTACTTCACTTTATATCAAAGGGAAGTCAAGTCTGTAAGAGAGGGATGCTATGCTAGAGAAATGTGTCATGGCCTATTTATGTCTCTGTGGAAGTTTATTTCCCTTGAGCAGGTATTTAGTGTCATTTGTTTTGGTAATGTGCAAGAAGTCGCACACGACTGGATCCTGTGAAGCTCTATAAGCTAGACAGATACCCTCTTATGAGCCTGTAGGAAACAGAAAAGAGAGAACACTTTAAGGTAGTGTGTGTAGTACAATGAAAGCATGCCCTTAATTGTCTTAGTGAGGAAGTGCTATGGTCTCTCAAGCCGAGTTATATGCTAAGTATGCTAAGACAAGTACATATCTAAGGGGGCATTACACTCTATTATGGACTCCATGAGGATGGAGTAGAGTGGACGGATAACTTCCTTTGACCTCAAAGATATACTCTTGGTAATCAGTCTAGCTAGATAAAATGATTTCATGATAGTCTTTGCATGTAGATTAAAGGATAGTTCATTGCCAATGAAAAGAGCTCATGATCTTAATGACAGACTCTCCTTTCAAAAGTCATAGATGCCCAGGTTTGCAAAATAATGCAGTGCTGGATTTCTTGGAATTTAGGTTAAGGATGTGGTCCAGGTACCACTTTTCTGGGTATAACAGGCCATCTTGGAGATGTTGGAAGTTGGATGGGGAAGTTCTTGGGAACTGAGTTGACAGCTGCAGACTTGGTCAACCACATGCCCTTGATGTCAGCCTTGACACCAGAGATGTAAATACCAAAGAGAAGTGGTCCTAGATCTGCTCCCTGATGGACACTCCTAGTAACTTCTATCTTTGATGAGAGCATGACTCCAACAGTAATAGATTGGGATTGGTCACTAAGCCATTTTGTTATCCAGCAAGTAGCATAGAGGCTTACATTTAGTTGATTGGCTTATAGCCAAAATATAGGATGGTATCAAAGGCCTTATCCAGGTCCAGGTAGGCAGTCTGAGCTGATATGCCTCCATCTAATGCATCATTGACTTGTATGATGAATTCCACCAGGTTCAATAGGCAGTGCCTGTCTTTAACAAACCCAAATGTCTTGTGTCCATAGCTTGTAGACCATCAATATCTTTGTTACCAAGTTCCATAATGTTGTGTTCCATTGTTTTACAGATGAGGCTGATGTTCACAAGCCTACATTTTCCAGGATCAGCAGAGGGGTGGGATGACTACAACAGTTTTCTGCACCCCTGGTATAAATCCAGTGGAGAAGCTGAGATTTAGTAGGCTAAGTAGCGAGTGTATAAGACAGAGTCTGGTGTAGGCAAGAGGGCAGGCTGACTCAGTGTCAGGACCCATAAAGTTAGTGCTTTTGGCCTTGCAGAGAGCACTCAAGATTTGATTCGAAATTATCAGAGGGGATGTTCTGGGTATGATAATGTGCTGAGAAAAGTTAGAGGGAGATAAAGGAATAAGCAACACGTTCCCATTTACAAACATTATACATCACATATATTGCTCTATATAATATAATCAATCCAACATTATACTCCCTTTGGCAGGAATTGAATAACTGAAGTAAAGTTTGAACTGAATTTTCCACTAATATGTTGGCTATGTCCTTAGAGGATGCATATGTGTTGTAAAACATACATCATTACAATATTGGCAAATGAGCATTCTCCAAAAGGGTGTTAATGTACAAATATCAACTGGTGCAAAAACATGCATAATAAGCTTGCTTCTCTTCTCCTTACAGCTACAATCTGCACTCTCTTCCTCAACCATCTCCTGTGCCAAATTCATAACACATTCCTAAAGTCCAAAAAGGTAGCCAGCAGTGTACTTTATTCTCCCTCAGTGCAACAGTCATAATACAGGGTTAGACAGCCATACTTCTTAAACCAGTGTGGGAATGTATCTGTAGGCCATTATTTGTCAGGAGCCTCCATGAGACTGCCTTAGAGGAGATTTCCCATGATCTTTACTATATGTTGCATAGCAGGTTGTAGTTGGAAGTTACTTTGTCTTTCTTTGGCTTGCTGGAGGGACTGTTTTTTATCCTCTTTACTTTTGCCTACTCCATATGGGCAGGGTCTCTGGCCTTGAATGTAGTCCCAACAGGGCTCGATCACTTCTCTTGGGACCTTAAAAATTGACACCTTTAGTCCATGTGCCTTATCTGCCCTCATCTGTGAAAGTTAAGTGTAAATAAACAGTCCCCACCCTTGTTTACATTATATCCTATTAAAATGTGGCAGCACTGCCAGTTTTTTAATGTACCCATGTAAAAGCCAGGAATAAATTGCTTTGTTGATTGATTTGTTTTGCTCACTGCCTTGTTGCTGATATCAGTCCTTATTTTCTATAGGATGTGATCCTCCCATATCCCTTTTGACAGGTAAGCCCTCTTTCTCTTTAGTGAGATATTTCAGCATATTGCAGAGAAGTAGTTTCCCTTCCCTTAAAGGACAAGAGTCATAAAGAGAAACATCATATGAGTGGCTGGAGAGAGGATTCTTTTTGTAATACTAGTGGAGTGCTGATCTAACTGGAATAGAGCAAATAATGAAATTGTATGTATCCCCAAATGAGACATCAGCCACTTGCCTGAAGACATGCACATACCCATCAGTCTCTAGCGGGGTGGGGCCATGACTACATGCAATAATCTGACCTACCTCTGAGGAAGGAGAACTGGTGCTGGCTGCTATATTTATATATATATATTTATATATATATATATATATTTATATATATATATATATATATATATATATATATATATATATATTCATATATATATATATTCATATTCATATATATATATATTCATATATATATATATTCATATATATATATTCATATATATATATATATATATATTCATATATATATATATATATATTCATATATATATTCATATATATATATATATATATTCATATATATATATATATATTCATATATATATTCATATATATATATATATATATTCATATATATATATATATATATATATATATATATTCATATATATATATATATATTCATATATATTCATATATATATATATATATTCATATATATTCATATATATATATATATATATATATATATATATATATTCATATATATATTCATATATATATATATATTCATATATATATATATATATATATTCATATATATATTCATATATATATATATTCATATATATATTCATATATATATATATATATTCATATATATATTCATATATATATATTCATATTCATATATATATATTCATATATATATATATATATATTCATATATATATTCATATATATATATATATATATATATATATATATATATATATATATATATATATTCATATATATATTCATATATATATATATTCATATATATTCATATATATATATATATATATATATATATATATATATATATATATATATATATTCATATATATATATTCATATATATATATTCATATATATATATATATATATATTCATATATATATATATATATATATATATATATATATATTCATATATATATATATATATATATATATATATATATATATATATATATATATATATATTCATATATATATATATATCTTTCCTAAAATAGTTAGAATTGTTGACGTTTATTAAGATTAGCATAGTATTAGTATTTGTGTGTGTGTGTTGTTTTAAATTAGTTTAAATTAGTGTTAGCTTGTTGTGGGAGCGGCTGCTCCTAGGCCTTAGGCCATTTTTTTTGTTCTGTCAGGGCTCTGTCAGATTTTTTACTAGTAATCCCTTTTTTCTCCAGTTAACCAGTTGTTGTTATAGTAGCTGTGTGTGTTAGCAGCAGTCTTGTGTAGTTTTATACATATAGTTGTATTTACTATTTTATGCTTAAAATGTCAGAAAAAGCCAAATCTGGCTTTAAACGTTGCCAGTGTGGACAGAAAATGTCCATAACTGATAACCATGTTTCCTGCATCTACTGTCTGGGCCCCCTCCATCTTCAGGAGGATTGCTCCATCTGCCACTCATTAAGTGGCAGAGTGATGATGGAGAGATGCAGGAAACTGGTTGAGAGAGGTCGCCTGAAGCCAGAGTTTCAGGAGGCATTGGAAAAGGCAGACCAATCATCGAAGTCTTCGAAGGGGTCGAAGTCTTCGAAGGTATCAGAGCCCAGGTCATCGGCTCCAAGTACCTCTTCTAAGATTCAGTTGCTGGCTCCGCAGACCTTGGAGCCGAGCACCGAGATGCTGTCTTGAGTCGAGGTCCAGGCCTTGGAGCCAGTGTCAAAGGTACCCCCTTCATCGATCCTTCGCTCGGTGACCTCTTCGGCCCCTTCGACCTGTTCCTCCAGCCTGTCTGACACCAATGTGGATCGAGTGGTGCAGAAACTGATGGAGAACATGGCCTTATTCAAACTAATTGCGGTTTTGTCCCAGTTGGTTTTGAAGCTTGAGGCCCTTCCTGTCCCATCTGTTGATCCTCCTTGGAGAGCCGAAAGTCGAAGATCTGATGATCGTTGATCCCCCGGGGCCGAAGCCTTCTTTAGTGCTTTCAGCTCCACTGACCTCGACACCCTCGGCACCCATCGAGGGGTCTCGGAGCCGACAATCTCTCCTCGGTTCTGGGGGGGAGAGTCAAACCGAAGTTTCGGTTCGACTCTTCCCCTCGGTGCCTTGGCGCAGATTAGTTCGGCTCCGTCCTCTGGATCGGAGCCCGTGGTTCTGGGCCCGGGGAGACTACCATCTTCTTCGGAACCGGTGGAACCCTCGGCCCGGGGCTCCAGTGCCTTCGAGGCCATGAGGAAGGTCTTGTCTGGTAAGACTTTCACATCGTCAGATTCTTCTTCTCCCTCCCGAAAGGTCCAGGTTCTGTCTCTGCACCACTGGTTCCCACCAAGCGTAGAGACCCAAAGCCTCAGTCAACCCCAGAGGGTGAACCCTGCTCCTCGGAAGCTTCACCAGATGTCCCCTCTGATGATGTCCCGAGGAAGAGATTGTGCAAGAGGAGGCACCTTGATTCCCCACAGGAATCGTTGACATCGGATACCATCTTGGATGAGTCAGAGGGGTCCCCACGGTCCTCCGAGGTTGTCTCGTTTGCCAACATCCTTGAAATTCTCAAACAGAGGGGTGACTGGCAGTCCCTTGCCCCCACTGAGGACGAGTCGGTGTTACTGAAGGCTTTTGGGGCTAAACCGTCCACCTCCTGGGTAACTCCACCCTTTGGACGAGTTAATGGATTTAATAGCTCGAAGGGCGTGGGAGTCCCCTGACACATTGGAACCAGTCCCTCGGAGGCCCAATAAGTACATCACTGCCCCCCAGGATAAGGCGTACCTCACCAAGGGAGTCCCAGTTGATGCTATGGTGGTGGTGGCGGCGGCCACCAAGAAAGAAATGTCTGGAGCATCTTCCTCTGTTCACCCTCCTAACAAGGACTCCAGGACGATGGACAGGTAAGGGAAGCGCATTTTTAGTTCAGTGACTTTTTCCATGCGATCCCTGAACTACCTCACTCATATTACCCGTCTTCAGAGAGATCTCCTCAAGGAGTTGAGAGATACTCTTCAGGGTACCACAGATGCTGTGGTCTCAGACAAGGTGACAGCACAGCTCAATACCCTAAACTCTATCATCAACTAGTCCATGCGGCTCATTTCCTATGCAGCCGAAGGATCGAGTAATGCTGCAGCTTCAGCAATTGCTTTGAGGAGACCATCCTGGATGCACCTATGCTCCTTTGCGGAAGCCTTCAAGTCTTCCTTTACTAATGCCCCTTTTGATGGCTCCTCCTTGTTTGGGCCAAAAGTGAAGGAGACGCTCACTAGGTGCGAGCAGGAAGGAAAGACCCTGTCTGCCATAGGGGTCCGTTTTTCTGCCCCGTCTAGACCATACCCCAAAGGGCAAAGAGGCAGAAAAATGTGGTTCCAGAAGACTCAAGGAGCTTTCCAATTCTCACCTAGTGAATCCCCCTCCAGGGGCAGAGGAGGGGGAAAGAATGGAAGACGCCGCCCAGGCAGCAGAGGGGGTCTGCAGAACCAGGGCGACAGGGATAGCGTTCCTGGGAAGCCCTTCCAGCGCTCCTGAGTGGAGGCCTGACTGTCCTACTCTGGAGGCAGTCGGGGGTCGCTTGGCTTTATACCCGGAGGCCTGGCTAAACCTCACTTCAGATTCCTGGGTAAAAAGCATAATAACCAGAGCATGCAACATACCTTTCTTAAACAATCCTCCCACCCAAAAAAGATTCCCAGATGTTCCACCCACTCTGTGGGATCACGCAGCCATAGAAATTCAAAGGCTGTTAGAAAAAAAAAAAAGAGTCATCCAGCCAGTCCCGGTGGACCAAATAGGATCCGGAACTTACTCAAGGTTTTTTTTAGTTCCAAAGAAAACGGGACTGGAGGCCAATACTGGACCTCAGCAAGCTCAATACCTTCATGAAGAAGGAAAAATTCTGGATGGTCACGCTTCAATCGATCCTTCCGTTTCTTCAAATGAACGATTGGATGTGCTCTATAGATCTCAAGGATGCGTACTACCACATAAAAATGGCCAGGCCATCCAGAGATCATCTGCGCTTCCGGCTGGGAGCCAGTCATTTTCAATTTCGAGCTGTGCCCTTTGGCCTCACCTCAGCCCCCAGGGTGTTCACCAAGTGCATGGCAGTAGTGGCGTCCCACCTGAGACGACTAGGATTCCAGGTGTTTCCATACTTAGATGACTGGCTCCTTACCGCCACCACCAGGCGTCACCTATTGCAAGCCAGGGACTATACAATCAATCTCTGTTCCCGTTTAGGCATAACTCTGAACTTCGAAAAATCTGTCTCATCGCCCTCGCAGCATATCATTCATAGGAGTGGAATTGGACACTACCTTATCCCTGCTCAGACTTCCCCAATCAAGAGTCTCAGCCCTGAGACAACAGATTTCTATTCTTCTAGAAAACAAGAGTCCCAACCGCACAGGTCTTGAAAGTTTTAGGTATGATGGCAGCTGCCCTTATCGCGGTCCCCCTAGGGAGAATGCACATGCGGATCCTCCAGTGGCTACTCTTCACGCAGTGGTCTTACCAACAGCTACCATTGTCACACAACATCCTGCTTACAGACTCTTGCAAACGGGATCTTTGATGGTGGATGAACAGTCACAAACTTACGATAGGCCGCCCGTTTGTTCTTCATCCCTCCATAGCCACAGTGACCACGGACGCTTCCCTGATAGGATGGGAGGGACTTTTTCAGGGGAAAACAGTTCAAGGCGAGTGGTCGAAAATGGAGTACAATCTGCACATCAATGTCCTAGAGTTAAGAGGAGTGTTCCTAGCGTTGCAACACTTTCACGACTACTTGCCTCCGGGAATAGTTGCAATTCAGACTGACAACATGTCAGTGGTCTGGTACATAAACAAGCAAGGAGGAACCAGGTCTTACCCCTTATGCAGAGAGGCCCTGAAGATCTGGAAATGGGCTGTGTCCACCGGACGCTTTCTCATAGCAATGCACATCCTGGGAACGTCCAACGTAATAGCGGACAGGTTGAGCAGAGCCATCCTGCTGCCTCACAAGTGGTCCCTCAAAAATCAAGTAGCGGAAAGGATTTTCCACAGATGGGGCCAGCCTTGCTGCGACCTTTTTGCAACCCCCTTGAATGCCAAATGCAGAAGCTATTTCGCCCTACTTCCCCCTCCGGGACGCACTTGTACACGATTGGCCCCCGGGTCTCCTTTATGCCTTCCCTCCTGTTCCATTGATCCCAAAATTTCTGCAGAAAGCCAAAGGTCTGGAAAGGACGATCATCTTGATTGCACCATTCTGGCCTCGACAAATCTGGTTCCCCTTCCTCCAAGCTCACCAAATAGAGGAACCTTGGACTCTGGACCCATTGCCAGACCTGCTGACCCACTCGTCAGGAGTTCTTCACCCCTCTCTCTCGTCCCTCAAATTGACAGCATGGCTGCTCCACTTCCCAGCTTAGCCAGGTCGGATCTTTTGTCTCCAGCAGTACAACATATTCTGATTTCTTCCCACAAATCCTCCACTAGAAAATTGTACAAGAGCAAGTGGAAATGTTTCACGTGTTGGGCCTCCAAACAAGGTATAGATCCTTTGGTTGCTCCTATTCACAAGGTTCTAGAATTTCTATCCACACTCTTTCACCAGGGGGCTTCAACATCCACCATAAGGGTACAGCTGGCTGCCATATCTAATTTTCATGTGGGTGAAGGAGGCGCTACAATTATGTCGCACAGACTTTGTAGGGCTTTCATGAAGAGAACTGATCTCCGACCACCTATTCAAAGCCCAGTTTTTCCTTGGAATTTAAACCTGATGCTATCCCAACTCATGCTATCGCCGTTTGAACCAGCTTCATCATGCCCACTGAAATATCTTTCCTGGAAAACCCTATTTCAGGTGGCAATCACTTCAGCCCGCAGAGTTTCGGAGCTGCAGGCTCTGTCAATTAGACCACCATATCTGATATTTCATCCAGACAGGGTCACCTTATGTACTAATCCGTCCTTTCTACCAAAAGTCTGCTCACAATCTAATCTTAATCAGTCCATATAACTTCCCACTTTTTTTCAGGGACCATACTAATAAAATGGAATACATGCTTCACAAATTGGACGTGCATAGACAACTGAGATTTTACCTGAACAGAACAAAAGAGTTCAGGAAATCGGACCAACTATTTGTGTCTCATGCAGATAATAAGAAAGGACTTGCAGTTACAAAAATCATGCTATCCAAATGGCTTTCAGACTGCATAAACTTTGTTTATTCATCTTCCAATCAGCCTACTCCCCTCAAAGTTAAAGCTCATTCTATTAGAGCTGTTTCTACTTCTCTGGCACATGCGGCTCGTTTACCTATAGATACCATTTGTGCTGCGGCTACCTGGGCCAAACCTCATACCTTTATTACTCATTACAAAGTGGACAGGGCCTCCAGGGACAGGGCTTCCTTTGGTTCCACTGTTCTCAGGAATGTTCTCCCGTGAGCCACCCAGGGTTTAAGGTACTGGGGATGCTACCCGTGTGTAAGAACAAATAGCGAGATCGAACAACTTCACATAAAGAAGTTATGTTCTTACCATAACGTTCCATGTGAGTTGTTCATCTCGCCTTTGTTCTTACATTCCCGACCTCCTTCCCCTTCCGTGTTCTGGAGGAACAGTTACGACTCGTGGTTGGTTGGCTTTCTCATGGTTCTCTTGGACTGCCTGTGTCTATGTATGAGTGCATAGTTGGACAGGTATAACATATTGGCCTGTATCTGTCATTACCTTTTATGTATATACGTGTATAGGTATTTTTGGTGCGTATGCATGTGTACGCAGGTATGTTTTTGTTGTCTGGTTTATTTGCAAACTAGATCTGAATGTTAGCAGCTGGGGATCATAGGATAGGGACTGTGCCTCGAGCTTCTCTTAGACGCAGAGCTTGGAATGTGGCCGACTCGGAGCCGAGGGATCGGCTCCGAACCCGTGTGTAAGAACAAAGGCGAGATGAACAAGTCACATGGAACGTTATGGTAAGAACATAACTTCTTTTTTACGCTTATTGGAAATTCTCCCCATCCAACCTGATACCATATTCATGGGTGACCTTAATTCCCTCACTACTAACTGAGAATCATATACAACAAATGAGTAAACAGAGATTCCTGGATTTTTTAAACACAATCTCCCTGGACCAAACTCTCAGTATGCTGACCAGGGGTGCAGACATATTTGATCTAGCCATCACTAATATAGGTGAGTGCTGCACACCCCCTTAATGTAATGTCCTCTCCAGTAAGGTCAGACAACAAAATGGTCTCCTTTGTAGTAAAAATAAAATCCAGAACTCCAGCTAACCTTGGAATGTTTCAGGTACTACCCTCCTTAATCCCTGAGAACACTGCTGCCTATGTGGAACTGTTCACAGAAACCCAATACAAGCATGTTAATAGCTGCATGGAGGCAGCTGTACCCACCAGGAGGAAGTACAGAACTAACTCAAAAAAAAAAAAACACCCTGGTGGAATCGTAACATCAGTAGGCTGTAATAACAGAAGGAAGAAAACCATGGCAAAAATTAGGAGGTGTAGCACCCAGCAGGATAAAGCACTCTCATCAAACCAAACAAACAACTCAAAGGACAAAAAAGTCTGCCAAAGCCAAATTCAAGATACATTTGGCCTCCTAGGCCAAAGACAACTATAAGGTAATCTTTAGCTATGTCTGGAACTTTAAAAGCAGCACAGTTGTATGTAGTATGTATTGTTAATGGAGCCACCTATACTGAGCCAGAAGATACAGCAAACCTACTTGCAGACAAATTCAGCTCTAATTTTACCACTTTCTCCCCTTCAACACTCTCTCAGGAAATATCATCAAATATAACTCCCCCTGCTATCACTAGGAAACAGGTCCACAATGCTCTCTCTAAGGCCAAGAACATTGCATTGATGGGTCCAGACAATATCCCAGGATGCGTAATGAAAAAGGCACAGATACTGGATATAATACTCGGTATTCACCTCAAAGGGAAAAATAACGAACAAACCACGACTGAGAGAAGAGGCCAAACCGAATTTAATGAAGTTAGCGCTTTCACGATCCAAACTGATTGCTTCTTCAGACTTAACTTGTGGAAACAGATGACAAAGATCACCAATGGCTCTGGTAATCTCTCACATCCAGGAGCCCTATGTATCACAAAAAGTGAGTCACAGGGCAAGTACTAAAAGCACAACAGAGATGTGACTAATAGGTGACCCACTGCTAAGGTAGAGGACTGACTTCACTTCCTTGTTATTAATCAAATCAATTGATGAAGTCCAGTTGGTAGACAAAAGTGCTTAGGAAATTCAGGAATTAAAGCGGAGTTATTTCTGTGACTAAGCCTGTTTGAGTTTTTTTCAGTACCTTAATAGAAGGGCAATTAACATCTGAAGTCTGTTTATTACTGTTTTTAATATTGTAACATTTAAGTGTTTTTATTTTTCATGTTTTGCAAATAACAAGGAAATGAAGTGGTCTGCTACCTTAATGATGAGGACAGCTATCTCCTTGCATCTCTGCTGTGGTTTCCATCGTAATCACTGGCGACAAAATGTCTTTTAAATGCTTTCTCTTGAATGATCCTTTTAGAAGGGTTTCATTATAGAGCTTGTAACTTCATTATCTTAACATGCAGCCTTGCCTTTATACATCTGTCTGCACAGAACATTGAATTCATGTGTCATTAATTTTACATTTACTTGAAACTAGATCAGACATGCATGATACTCATCTAAACATTTCTGCCACATAGGTGGCAGTGCACTAAACACCGAAAGTGTGATAAGAGACTTAGGGACACAGGTGGACAGTGGTCTCACCTTCAATAACCACATCGCCACAACAGTCAGAAAATCCTTTTATGTGGCACACCTCATCACTAAGAGCTTTTCATCCAGAAAAAAGGAGGTCATTGTCCCACTGTACTCATCCCTCATTAGACCCGTTATAGAATACAACGCCCCATTTGGTATGTATCTCTCAAGACATCTGCAACAACTGGAAAAGCCGCAGAAATACCTCACTAAAAAATCACAGGCCTAAAGCAGATGCCCTATGCTGACCACCTTAAAAAAGTCCAGCTATACTCTGACGCATATAGTCTACTCCGAGGCGATCTCTGCTTAACATACAAGGCCATGTCAAACTCAGAGCTGTTGGACATGCTACACTTAAAGAAATCCCAATCCCTCAGAGCCACACGCTCCAGGGATGTAAATCTTGTCAGCACAATAAACAAAACGTGCTAGAGGGATTGGTTCCTGACCCAGAGACTCCCCAGACTCTGGAATAGACTGCCCATACATGTCAAGCAGAGCACCTCTTTGGCCCTCTTCAAAAGGAACCTTGATGATTGGATGGGAGAAAGGAAATTCATCCCGGGGATCACGTCAGTCACCCTGCTAGACAGGGGTCCAGGGATGTGAATAGTGTGGGAAGAAATAGCCAGGGAATTATTGTGGCTTGGCTTGTATAGGCCCTAGGGCCGATAGCCTAGTACCAACCTATTAACCTATGAACGTATGAGCTGTCATACTAGGCAGCTGTATGTTACATGCTTGTATACAAGATTTAAATTCAACTCCTGTCCTCACTAGCCTGGTTGTTATGCCATTTTCCTCGTGCTGTCCTTTCAGCATAACTTTTGAGTATGGATATTTACTAGGCATAATGCAAATAAACTTAAGTGTAAAAATATTTATCTGTAAATTGCATGGAAACAAGTCTTACTGACTTCAATGGTAGCAGAAACAAAGCACTGTTTTAGCTGCTGCAAAGTGATGACTATATATCAAATTTAGATATGTTTCATAATGAAAATATATTAAATGAGTAGACTTTTATCTTCAAACCCAGATGTGCTTTTAATACAGTTTTAACCTACAGGTTGTGATAAAATATTTTAAAGTGTTTATATAAAGTTTGTAAAATAACTGCTACAACAAATGAAAAATGATTTTAAATATATACAGATTATAAAAAATTCTCTAGGTCACTCGCTAAAAATGTATTTATTTTCTGAAAATATTAATGATTATAATTAACTGCCATTGTGTAGCTGAAACTTTGTGAATCCCAGGAGTGGTCTGCTCTTTGTAGCACATTTCTGAAATAGGCTTCATCTTTAGTTTTCATTTTCAGCCAGATCTGGTTGTTCCACTATGGCTTAATTTCTGTTCTCACCCAGTGCCTATCGAGTAGAATGGAGAAGACAACTTCATAAAATGCTCCATTATTTCAAATATATCTCATCTCCTTTTTTTCTCTCCATTTATCTTTCTCCTTCTTCCTCCTCTCTTTCTGCATCCTCCTCTCAACTGTTCCAGTTCTGCCTCATTAACTTTCCCACTTCTCCATTTACCACACATATGCTCCCTTTTCACACCCTTAGGTATAGTGTCTTTGCCTGCCTGCAATGTGACACTGGGGAATGCTTTTGCTTTATTCACTTCCCTGTGTCGTCAGGAAATAGCTAAGATTAGAAATTACAGCTTCTATGAATGTAGAAAAAATACTTTTAGTTACACACTATCTTTAGTTATCTAAGCCATTCTTTGTTAGATTACTATTTCGTCTTTAAGTATTTGAACTGAACTGATGAATCTAAAGGAGTCTAATGGATTTTAGTTGAGTTTCTCAAATATGTTCTTCTATCTGAACTTTGAAATATGTTATCTCTCAGTGCTCTACACTGGCTGACAAATCCAAATAAATAACTTATACCAAGTCATCTAGGAGAAACAATTGAAAAAACGTTTCTTTAATGTGAAGGGTTAGCGATCAAAATTACATAACTGAAAAAGATTGATTTTTGATGGACTGCTGTGATGATTATACAGCTAACAATGCATTTCCACTGTAGATTTTAAGAGTACAGTAAACATGAAGTTGCAAAACTGTTGTAAATAAAGCCTGTGAAATACACACCTCATTTTCATGGACCTCATTAAAAATAGTATAGAACAGTGTAATTGGGTATAGTGTACTGCTTTGTTGAATCTTGGCATAAGTAATCAGTGAACATATCTGTAGCATAACACAGTTTGTCATAAGGTGCTATGTGTTGTTTTGCAGGAGTAGTCAGGAAAATAAAAATAAAAGAACAAGAAACAAAATTTTCAAAGGATAAGAGAACATGTCCTAAGCTCATGAAGAAAGATTAGGTCACAAATCCTTTAGCATTTTTCCCAAATATGGTAGCTAGCATAAATATAGTGATGACAGTTATTAACAATGTAGTGCTTGAAGCTTGCTTGAAAATGACTCACTTCACAAATGTAGACATTATAGATGTGACTGCTCCTTTAGCAAGTTTTTTTTTTTTATCCTCACTATCTTGGCCAGCTTTCCTTCTTGATCTTGGTGATTCCACATCAGCACATGGAAGTATCAATTTTCCAATGGGTGAGGAATGCCTCATCAGCAACCACATCATGTTTTCATATATAGGAAGAGGGTACCATTTAGAATATCAATTTTCTCCAACATCGAAGTGCATAAAGTCAAACCCGTATGATCGAAAATACAGAGTGTTGAAAACTACAGAAACACACAATTGATTTTGGAGGGGGCAATAATCTTGCATAATAGATATATATGTATATATATATATATATATATATATATATATATATAATAGATATATATGTATATATATATATATAATAGATATATATGTATATATATATATATATATATATAATAGATATAGATATATATATATATATATATATATATATATATATAGATATAGATATATATATATATATATATATATATATATATATATATATATAAAAATATATATATATATATATATATATATATATATATATATATATATATTTATAGCATCTCTGAGATAGCTCTACGGTGGGGAAAAGGGCAAATTCCCCAATCCCCACTGTACAATTATCTTAGTGCAAACGGTCTGATGTTTCAGAACGTAAATTATATGGTCTCGACCATATGTAGTCCAATGTTCTGAATGGGACCCATAGGAAGGGAGATAATTTCATTTAAGGGCCTAATCATGTTTAGTGTACTGGGCCGTGCATGTCCTGAATGCATACACACACACACACACACACACACTCTCTCTCTCTCTCTCTCTTCTGTGCATGTATCTGAGCATTCAGCCTGTTATATTTATGTATTTATTTTTATTTGTTAATGGGGTAAGACCACTGGGAAAATCCTCTCTTGAGGGACAACCCAGCAAGGGACTTGTCTGATTGATTTAAGTCTCATAGTTTGCAAATGGAAATTTAAGGAATCGAACCCAGGAATAGGATGAAGCTCATTAATAGCTCTAAGCCTTGATACTCTGAGCAAAACTGCCAGGTTTCTTATTGACAAGCTGTGCTGCTCTTAGGCAACTCAATTTTAAGATCTTTTTCGTCTAAGTCATTATTTTTTTTATTTTATTTTATTGCAGCAATCACTTTGTATCCCACCAGCTGATGGGTGCAAGTCTTCAAACACACAGTTCCACTTCCTCAGCCTGCAGACAATGTTTCATCATTCTGTGTTACAGAGCCAGCTAGTGGCCCTAACAACTTGAATGTCATAATATACAAAGAAACTATGGGGCCTCCATCATTATCAGCAGACTCACTGCCTACAAAAGGTTTAATCGAGAGAATGTCCTGTCAGGTAGATTAACAAATTCAGAAGAATAAAGGTAGAACTAGTAAAATCATGCAGCCCTACCTTTTGACTAACAGCACTCCATGTAATTTAGTTTGGACTGTGCAGTCTCAATTAAAAGTCATTTTTAAATATGATTAGTTATTTGAATTTTCGTGTGGGCAGCAGTTGCACTACTCTTTGATAGTCTTCATACAATTAGAGTGTACTTAACATACAATTAGAGTGTACTTAACTAAGTGTTATAAATATTGTTACTTATTCAGTTTATTTTTTTTATAAATCTTTTATTGATTTTAAATAAATGATGACATTTAGAATTAGGAAATAGATGACATAAAAAAGTGAATTAAAAACAAAGATTAAACGCAATACAGCTATTTACACGAGTGCCTACTACCTAAATAATAGTCAGTGAAATTACAATATTTAACAATAGTTCTAATAAGCTCAACTACTATTTATTCAACAGTTCTTTTAGGTTCATCCAGATATTATATGAGGAAGTGATTCTATGAGTCCTTAATTTGATAGTCATAAGCTCCCGTTGACAAACTTCATTCATAATGTTAGAAAATTCATTAAAAGGAGCAGAGTCACTTTTCCAATTTCTGTTTGACTTTTCTTGCAATTATTTGGTCCATAAGATTGGATGTTTCAGTTTCACAACACAGTTTGGTAGAAGGGCATTATGCAAAGCCAGTGATTTAAAGAGAAATTATCAGAGAAAAAAAGACTATAAAAATGTTATGTCATCCCAGTATGTTTTAAGTATAGCACAGTCAAAAAAACAGATGTTGCAGTCAGTTTTGAGATCTAATTTACATCTCCAACAAACTATTTTGCTTTTGGACATTATTTTGATTCTGTGAGGAATAAAGAAAGGTCTATGGAGAAATTTCCAAGAAAATCTCCATTTGAGTGAACTAGTAGTTTTGTTTTGAAGATAACATAACATTTGTATCCTCATCATTAGGAGATTTATTATTTATAAGCTTAAAGTAGTTCCAAAAGCTTTCCTTATTATATTCCAACTCTATTTTGATCACTTTATGTATTTTAGATGAGTCCTTTTCCAGATATTGTCTGTTGTACCATAAGAGACAAGAGATCCATTAATTTAGGAATAGAACCTCTTATTCTTGGTTGCATAAGTTTGCCTACTTTCTATAAATTGTCTACAGTTTTGGACATGAAACCACATGTCTTCATCCAAATCAAATTTGTTAAATATATATTGAGCAGTAAACAATTTTTCTTTGTCCATTAACTGAAACCAATATATTAAGTTATTCTCTTTTAAAGTATTAATTATATGTGAATTTAGAGTGAAAATATTATTTTGGGTAAAAGCTATTCGAAAGTTGAGGGAAAAAAAAACATGCTTTGTACATTGGATTTTCGTAAGTAAAATTTCTCGGGAGTATTAATTAAAATAGAAATATAAGAAGAATTAATTGTTGGATTAAAATTATAAAAGAAATAATTTAATAACCAAAGCAAGGGGTTGCTTAAAATTAAGCAACAATTTGAGAGCGTAAGGGAGTTGCAATGTATAACAAGGGTTACCTTGAATCTCTTTCCATTTAGCAATATAAGAATTATTAGCCCAAAGAGCAATTGTTTTAATGATGTAGAATAGAGAGTATAATTCTTGATCTGGCAAACCAATACCACCCATTGACAAGTCTCTAATATTGTGATTTAAAGCTGTTCTAGGTCTATTTGGGTACCACAAAAACTTTAAAGAATTAAACTCTTTTATAGAACCTTTGTGGGGAGGTAGAGACAGTGACTGTATATTATATAGAATGTTTTATAATATAATCATTTTGATTAAGGAGAGTCTTTCATCCATTGTAAAAATAGGTTATTTCATTTATTTATAAGATTTTTTAATAGAAGTTATTGTCAAAACCAATGGTTATCATTTTATTAATATTTTCAGCTATAGTTATTCCTAAATAAATTATTTTATTTTCAACAGCAATATACCTGTTAAATCTGTTTTGTATATCATTATAGTTTATATGTAAGATTTTTGTTTTATTTTCATTAAAAGTAAGGCCAGTTTTTTTTTTCTGAAAAGTTTCCATAGAGTTAAAAACAGAAAGTAAATTATTACATTTATTCAAGGTCATTAGAATATCATCTGCAAACAATTGTATGTTAGATGTTAAATTTTTGCCTAATTGAAAACCCTTAACATGGGGATAAGATCATATTAAATTAGAAAATGGCTTGATAACTAAAGTAAATAGTAAAGGTGAAAATGGATATCCTTGCTTGGTTCCTTTAAAAATCTTGATTGAGTCTGAAGTATATAAACCTATTCTTACATATGCATAAGAATTTTCATAAAGAAGTTTAATAAGACAAATTTATTTATTTCAGTTTGATTGCCAGGGCAGTCCACTGAGCCAGAGTGTGCCCATTTTCAGTGGAGGCCTGGGGAGAAAAGCTTCAATAAGAAACACAATTACAAAAGGTTATATAACGCTAAGGTAAAATACACATATAAATTCATACAATCAGGTACAGCAAGTGAATACATTGTCATTATAATGCAATTTCGACAAAGGTAGCACAGTTTGCAGGTATTTACATTCAGAACTAAGTTTCAACTGTCAGAAAAATAAGCATGTGTGGATTACTTGATATTTACAATATATACATACTTGGAGTCAAGAGAGAGAACTTGCTTAATCTGAGGATGTTAGCTTAGGTTGTTTTAGGGGGAAAAGAAAAAGGGGTTCAAGCAAATGAAATTGCTTGAAACATTACTTTCTTCCAGGACCAAAAAGAGAGAATTCCAGTTTACTGAGTAAAAAACACTATGTACAGACCACAGTTAACTTTTCATTTGTTTTATTAGCATAATCAATTAAAGCTGGTATTCTTTTAATATTATCATAAGAGTTTCTATTTTCTTTGGTTAACTTGAAGACTTTTAGTAGTATAGCTAAGGCATCTTGTGACATTAGTTTATAAAGTTCTGGAGTAATACCTTCATTACCAGGGGCCTTGTTGGATTTTAATTCATTAATCTGAGCTTTTAATTCAGAGAGTGAAACAGGTCTACCAATAACTTTTCTCTGGTCATAAGTTAATTTTTTCTTGATATTTTTTAAAACCTTTTTAAATTTCCTCTTGAGAATCTATAGTTGGATTATATTTTTTAAAACCTTTTTAAATTTCCTCTTGAGAATCCATAGTTGGATTATTATTTAGTGTATTTAAATGAATATTAAATTCTGTCAATGTCCTCCAAATCAGTGACCTTTTTTTATAGGAGAAGATTTCTTCAATATGATTGGATTTATTTAATTATCTTTGTTCTGTTGGCCAACTTATGTATAGATTTAGGGTTAACAGAAACATTAACTATTTTAATACTTTCTAGATTAATCATGATTTTATGGTTTAAAATGTCCAGATATTTATCATTTAGTTTATTTATCTATCTTATCTGATTTATATTTGTTTTCTGGCTGCCTAATTTTAATTTTTCTTTTTGTCTTGTAAGTCAATTTATTCCTTATCCAATTGTTTTTTCTTCAGTACCAGGTTATAGTTTTACCATATAGTTTGCTTTTAAGGCATCCCATATATAAATCTCAGAATTGCCATTAATATAAATAATTTCTATAAAAGTCTCAACTTCTTTTATTAATTAAATCCTTGAAATCTTTTAGTTTAGTCATATAAGCCAGGATACATTTAATAGGAATAGTATTTATTAATTTTTAAGATTGGTCAAAATTTATGGCATTTTGATTAGAAAGTGGGCATGATACCACCTTGATCTTATCTGTTTATTAAATCATTAGAAATAAAAATGATCATCTATTCTGGCCTGAGTACCATTCCTGTGTGAATAATTAGTAAACATAATAGAATTTGAGTCTGAAAATTCATAAGTATCTTTAATATGCATTAGTTCAATAAATTGTAATAATTCTTTAGCTGAAACAGTTATTTTCCTCTTTCTGGTAGCATTAGTATTCTCCTCTTATAAAACAAAGTTAGTCTCCTGCCAGCATAATGCTGCCATTTGAAATCTGAACTATCTGGTCTAAATGATGTTTAATGATCCTAATCCCTATCCCAGCAATCCATTATAGATTTAAAAAAAGTGTATAGTTTTGTTTTAATTTCCAGTGTTATCAAGCATATTAGCCCTTTATCTTGCTTATAAGAACTAATTATATTGGGTATGGGTAAAGTATTTCTGCATAAAATAACCACCCCTCGTTTTTTTCTGATTATAATGAAAACTAACTTAGACTATAATTTAGTATCAAGTCTGTCATTCTGTAATAATTGCATCTCTTGACAAAATACAATCTGAGAATTAAATAATTTTAAGTACCCTCTCTTGCAACCATTATTTAAACCATTAATGTTTAAAGAGATGCATTTTAAGTAAGACATTTGTAATGTATCACAGAGCTACATACAAATGTCATATAATTCATATAGTAATCATACTTTAGAATCACTCTCCAACAGAAGGAATGTTTGAATAAAAATGTATATGCCTTGAAGTTCTGACTATTCAACATATTGATGAGAATATTAATAGACACTGAAAAAATAGATTTCATTAATAATGAACAGAAAATTGTAAAACCCTTGAAACACCACATGGAGTCTGATACTCCATGTTTGTACAGCTTAACTGTACATACCCTCCCATCAAAAAGAAAGTGTGAGAAAACATCCTCTTCTGCTTGTATCAAAAGCAGTTTATGTTGTAATAAAAAAAAAAGAAAATGGCAAGAGAAGAAATTGAAAAACAGCCCTCATAGGCCTCTCCAGTAGAAGAAAACTTGGAACAATTATATATTCAATTAATTTTAACTAGCAGCCTACAGCGAAACTTATAAATGATTATAAAGACTGTAAGAGAATTTTAAAATACACTAGCAAATACCACAATAATAAAAATGCATCAAAATGGCATGAATAAAACATAAAAAACTTTTTAACATACAGCTAGCACCAGATATCCAAAAAAGATCCATAAATTTTCCACCCCTCTCTCTCTTATAAAAGAAAGAACGAGATCTTTTATTAATGACTCACAACTTCATTATAATATTTATTCTTTAAGTAATTATTTACCACTGTAAAGAAAACTGCTGGTAAAAAAAATGTAATATATATATGAGAACATGAGATAACGTATATAAGTAATACCAACAGGGAAATATTCAAGTGAAAGAACAGTAGACTGCATAAATGCGTTAAGTATTGGAATATTACAAAATTGAAAAGTCCAGCCTCATAATAAATTAAAAGGCACTTATTAAATACTGTAAACTAAGGGGTGAGAGAGATCATTAATAATGTCCAGTGTCTGTCCCAAAAAAAAAATGTAGTGGCGCATAGTTAATCTGTATATTATGATACTAAGAACAATGCGACAGTATAACACCTTCACAAACATAAACAGAAGATAACAAAAAAACTAGGTAATGCCTTGATAAACAGAAGATGCCCACCTCTTTCCTTTGACTGACAGCCAAAGACAGCTAGCATCAGCACAGATGTGCGACTAGATAAAAAACATCACGCTGACACAGCAGGAAAAATCAAGAGAGAACCAGTGCAAAGTACACAACATAATTTCTCAAGTAGCTGCTGTCAGTAAAATCTCACAAGCAAGTACATTAAACTTTGAGAATCGTCAGCCAGTGTAGAAGCATTCAGTCGCATACTACATAACAAACCCTCGTCCCTTGTCCTAGTCAAAACCAAACATCAAAAAGAAAAAAAAAGTGACATATCATGACCTTAGTACCATACCACCATTTGTATGTTATTCATTCATGTCTAAAAAAAAAAAAAAAAAAAGCATTAAAGACATCTTAATCTAAACACTTTACTTGACCACAGAGTCCCCCTACTTCCAAAATCGCATCACACCAGACCTTACCGCATAGTCCAAGAGAGCATGAACCAAACAGACAATTAGAGGCAAACACAGGTGCCGCACATCCAAACTTGTCAACAGAAACAAAACATCAGTACCAAAAATCAAAACAGTGGTGCTAAATGCTGGTACTACCAGAAACCAAAGAGGTCTGCTATTGGACAAGTGATATCATTTACAGGGACCTTTGCATTAATACACATTATACACTATGAACTAAAAAAATGAAAGGAAAGGAAAAGACGAACAAGTTACAAGAAAGGAGTCAAAACCAGAGATGACACCAAGAAAAACAATCCAAACTAGAAACAATTAGCACTACAGCATCAAAATGAAGACATATCACTGAGTGACCAAAAAACAAAAAAAGAAATTCTGAATTGTCACAAAAAGGGAAACACAGATCTTATGTGGATGACAACATATTAGACAGTAGCAAGAAATAGAACATTAGGTTAGACACTATCAATATGTTTATTCTAAACAGTCAAAATTAAAAAGGCTATTATACATATTAATGCATAAAGTAACATCCAATTAAACCTATGCATTGTAACTATCTAAAGTATACTTATGAAATTAATTAAAACAGAAATAAAAATAATTTACCGTAGTGGAAGAAGATTCAGGTTTCCCTTTAAATTCTCCAAGAAGCTGTGCGAGACAAATTTCTATATAAACAGAAATTAATATATAAAGAAAAGCAGAGTAAGCTATAATTTAATATATTGACAGTAAATATTAATAGTCATTTGTCTTTTAGTTTCTTATTTTTTTAATTTGTCTTTCACCCAGGTCTCTCTCCCTGTCTCCAAGCAAATACCAGTACAGTCTATATCCTCAGTTTGTTCAAGAATGTTTTTTATTTTAAAAAAGGAGCTGCTTCCAAATCCTCGAAAATCTTTGTTTAATTAGGGAGAAACATCTTTAGCCTGGCTGGAAGCAACACGTGGACTTTGATTTGGTTTTTGTTCAGTTCTCTAATAAGAGGGAGAAAACATTTCCTTTAGAAATAACCAGGCTAGAATAGTCATTATCAGAAGGAATTATCCTGTCTTCAGTTTTAATGGGAAACTTTGCCCAAGCTGTTTTGAGAATTAATTCTTTGCTTTGTGAGGAAAGAAATCTTACAATTTTAGATCTCGAAGAAGATTTATTTTTTGAGGAAGATACTATAACCAAAAACCTGTGCGCTCTCTTGATGCCAAAAGACACTGCCTCAGATAAATTTAGGACTTTGGGAAGCCAGGATGATAAAAAAATTGTCATGTTGTTTCCTTCTATTTTCTCCAGAAGACCAAATATTCTGATATTATCTCTATCTGATGTATTTTCAAGATCATGAATTTTGTTCAGAAGGGAGATATTTTGTTTTAATAAGAATTCAATATTGTGTTCATCTTCCATCAGTCTACCTCCCAGATCATTTAGTGGGTCCTCTGCATCCAAAATCTGGGTTTTCTGCTGTTGTAATGCTTTGTGGAAGTTATTTAGAGCATTTTGCCTTAAAAGTATCCAATTTTGTGTCCATTCTGTCCATTTTTATCGACAATTCCTGGATATCAGTAAGGACAAGACTGCAAAAAGAATATTGAGAGCTGGTTTTTAAGTGACTCATTTCAAAGTTGTAAGTGAAGATATGTTTATAGATATGTATTTGACAGGAACATTTTTTTAATAGGCTAGTTTCTTTATACTATCTTAGATGAGGCTTTACTAAATGTGAATCCTTATCAAAAAAGGTGATAAGATATGTTGAAATAAATAAAAATACCAGAGCAGGAAAAATCTGCTGCTATCCTTTGAGCATCCTAAACACACCCCCTAGATTGATATATTCAGTTTATTTATGACTGAGGTGCTGTGTAATCTGTGTTGTTTTGATAAATGTTTTTGGCACCTGTCAGGCTAACCAACTAAGACTACTGGACCAAAGTTGACCTATTTAATCCTACTGACCCACCTGGTTTAACCCTCGCTGCCATCCAGTAGGATACTTGCCCTTTTTCAGGAAGAATATCGTATTGGTAACTACACATTTCTTGACAGCAGGAGTTGAGAGAGAGCTGCTAGCTGGCCATTATGCAGATGATGAGGCTTGTTTCAGATTCTTAATGTTGCTGATTCTTACAAGTTTGGTTTCCAGAATGCATTGTGCACTTGCATCATGCTGGCCTTGGAGTACCACATCTGGTTAAATCCTCATACAGGTCCTCCTACTGTACCATATTGTCTAGGAATCTTTTAATTCTGGGGTAATTTTTCTTGGCACTGACTACAATCATGACTAATGCAGTTTTCCCTTCGCAGCCTTTCTAGCTACCAGTGTGATAGGTAAAGTGATGTTGCCACTCACTCCCACCTCCACTGGCCATGCCTACAATTTGCAGGGCTTGTTATCAAACCCATCCTCTGTGACTAATGCTGACATCAGGGCTCTACCCCTTTATCCAGTTATCCAAATGATAAACTAAGAAACATATATGTCATATGAACAATTGTGTAACCCTGTTGATAAAAGTTGTTTAACTGCTAGTGAAAATAAGGATATTTATCCAGGAAATGCAATTTTTTTCAGCATAAAATATACTGACCAGAAAAATATTCATTTAGTTTTTGAACAGACTTTATAGATGACTAACATTAGGCAGTATTAAGAAACTGTTTGCAGTTTATGACTTCTCTAAATAAAATTAAAGATAAAAGAGATGTATGAATATGGGTGTTTAACTGTAACGTGCTTAACATGTTTACAGCATTTTCCAGGTATATTAGTATCACAGGGAAAGGGAAGTATGCTTAGCTACTGGAAACAGTCTAAGATATTTTTGTGGATCTGATCAGTGTTAACAGAGTGAGGATAGGGGTCATTCTATTTCTAATTGCAAAAGAGTATGCTGGCAATATCACAAAACAGGTACTTTTGGGATAATTGTTATGTCAGTAATTCTGAAAGTCACGGAAGAAATGCATCAATGAAATAAAAAATATTTGCAACAAGAGGTTAAGGATGATAAAAATAAGGATAAACAAGAAGATAAAATAATTGAGGAGACAGAACAATGGAGATGTGTAAGAATAATGATGCATTTTCTGTTCAAATAGGTTTGAGGTCTTAGAACCAGAAGAGGTGAAAAAATTACGTACTGTGGAAATAAAGTTGGTTAGTAGTAAAAATTCAGTAGGGAGGAGGGTGAAAGATTAGAAAATGAACACAGATGTCTCCAAAGATAGAAAGGAAGTGGATAATTGTTTAATGATGTTAGAAGATTACATGTACTGTGGTAGTCTGAAAACTATCAACATATTTTATTGGCTTATTAGGTTCTAGGTTTTTTTGTTGGAGTAACTGAAAACAGTTTGAAGTGATTAGGGAAAGTATTGAGGAATTTTGGAATACAATCACATTCATATGTAGCAGTGTTACTTACACTACTTTAACATCGAATTTTTCTGGCATCATGCAATAAAGGCAGAAAAGGTATCTAGATAGATATAAGGAGTAATAATTATCCAATGAGATTAATAGCAGTATATGCAAACACAGGTGTGAAAGAAATGGAAGAACATTCTGAGGAAATGAAGTCACATGTTTGTTTATCATGTATATTATTATAATAGGTGATCTAAATTGTAATCCTAGAAACTTAGTGTGTGGTAATGGAAGTATAGGAAAAGAAAGTATACATATTGTCAATGTCATTTGCTGAATAGGTAGCATACCCACCTTTAGTGCTGGAACATCAGAAGGCTGTAGGATTTATTTCCACATCAGGTGATTGGTTTAATTTTCACACTGCTGGCACTGCATTGCAGTATTAGGGGGTGCTGCACTTCTATGTGTGTCATCCCACAGAAGAGATATTGGACTGAGGTCCAACCTGAGTTTTTCATAGCCCAGGTAGATGTAAAATGCTTCATGGCACCTATCAAAAAGAGTAGACAAAGTTCTCTGATGCCATAGGCAAATGCCCCCCCCCAGTACTATAAATACCACCTTGACTGTCCCTTGAAAAGAGAGCACTAATTTAGGGGACTAACCCAGTCAACAAAGGATTAATAAAGTGTGAGAGCAACATTTAGATCTGAAATTCATTATGTGATGTCTAGTAAGTTGGAAAAGGTAGTTATTTAAAGAATGTCAGGTGTATGAAGAAAATAGCTGAAAAAGTTAAAATCTGTTATTTAAGCAGGTGTATGTTTAACAAGAAAAGCAATATTCTATTTTTTAGCAAAGACATTTTACAAAAATACTTAGGAAGGTAATGATATATTAGGAGGCATGACAATAGAAGGGTTAATGGTGATTTTGCAAGATATTAAAAAACAAGCCTGCACTTGGTATAGATGGGTTTGGTTACACATTTAATAAATGTATGAAAACAGTGGTATTTATGGAGACATTAACTGAATGGAAAAAGAAAGGTATAAGACGTACAGAGACTGGTGAATAGGGTATTTCAGCTGTTATGGAAGAAAGTTGATCAAGGGGATTGTAATAACTGGAGACCAGTTACTGTGAGCACTATGCATTGTAAAGTAATGCTGAAAATTGTACAGTAAGAGTTGAAATTGTTTTGAATGAAATTTGGACAGAAATAATTTATGGTTGAAAAGGAATGTAGAATAAGGAAATGCTGATTATAATAAAATAATTACTACATTACATATTGCATTGATATGAATGAAGCTAGGATAGCAGGTTGAAGTGTGTAGGGTATTTTTGGTAATATTGTACATCCTCAATTATAGAACATTTTGAGTATGAGGTGTGTGGAAAAATGAAGTTTTTAGAGTCTGCATATAGTTACAGGCATACACTGTTGGAAACTCCTGGCGTTCTGGCTGAAGTGTGATTCTCAAGCAATCTGGAAATATATCACTAATTGCTAAGTATATTTCTTGACATTTTAAGCTTTCAGAGTTCTGCATTGTCTTAATTATTTTTTGCCTGACTGAATTATTTTATATATTTTCTGGCATTGTTTGTTTTTCATATGCCATTAAACTTTTTTTTCTCCCACCCTATTCTTGTAGTATTGTTATAGTTGGTGGCTTGCAGTTGCCCGCCCTTACTGTAAATTTGATCTGGGAAAACCCTCCCAGTCTGACAGTCACTCTACTTGAGAGAGAGAGAGCATTTGAAAAGGCCAACCCACTTAGGTTCTTAACCTTAAGTTTTTCTTCTGGTCCTCCTTCCTCTTTCCTTGCACTTTATTAAAAAAATAAAATGCACTTTATTTTGCTTTTGCCTCTTCTTAAAAGTACTCAGTTACATTTATTCTGCTGCTTTATTACTGCTTGGTAGTAGCCTGATTAAATTGTAACTGTTATTCTAAGACTTTTGGTTTAAGCACTTGGGTTTCAGATGAGTTGTTTGCATTAAGAAGGTTATTGGTCTGCACTGTTGTGGCAGGACAGGTAGCTTACATCCTTCTAAGTTTGGAATTGCTGATTGAAGGCTCAGTGTCTGTTATTCTAAAAGTGCATTAGTTCTGGTTTAAGCACTTTGGCTTCAGGCCAGTTATTTTACATTAAGAAGGTTTGTGGTCTGCACTCTTGTGGGAGGAGAGGTTAGATTCTGCCCTTCTGAGCTGGGAATTTCTGGTTAAAGGATTACTGAGCCTGCTTATTTGAACTGTTTCTTTCTGAAATTGGTGCACCTTGTTTGGTGTAGCATAGACTAGATTCAGGCATGCTGAATCTAGCTTTGTTTGTATAACCTGAGCACTAATCCAGGCCATCTTTTTTGGAGAAGGTTCTCCTGCATCCTAGTGGCAGGAGTGTGCAGTTAGAACTTGTCTGATTGAAGACTGCTGAAACAGGGCTCAGTTTTTAGCTTTTTTACTGGTTATTTGGGTAATTTGTTTAAATCAATTTACTTGTTTTCGATTTTTATATAAAAAATGCACTTTATTCATCTGCTTTTACTGTATTTATGTTCTTCCTACTTTATTGCATTTATTCTGCTGCATTAATTACTGCTTGTTAGTAACCTGATTAAATTGTAACTGTTATTCTAAGCCTTTGGTTGAAGCACTTGGGCTTCAGACTAGTTGTTTTACATTAAGAAGGCTTGTGGTCTGCACTGTTGTGGTAGGACAGGTAGCTTACATCCTTCTAAGTTGGGAGTTGCTGATTGAAGGCTTAGTGTCTGTTATTCTAAAAGTGTTAAAAAAGAGGACCGTGAGATACCACTGAGCAAGTTCTTTAATGAATTGAGCACTTTCGTCAGGCGTTCACCCCTAGACTTCTTCAGAATGCATTAACAAAGTCACACACATTCCTGGCCAGTTAAATACAAAATAATGCAGTCACATGATGTTAAAACAATCGATACATTGGTTAAAAACTTCACTATATGTTTTAAAATGAACATGACTAAATATGCCATTACCTAATTAATAAGCCATGAAATCTTAGATACATTATTAATAAAAAACAAACTATGTCTACTAATTGAATACTAATAACATGAAACCATACTGTAAATAAAAACACTTAATAGATGCGTGTCTATACATTTACAACATTGGTACTAAACTATACGGGACGACCTGCTGCATGAAACCTTCCTCAAATGCTTTGTTTTATTTTATGTTGCTGTAACCCCTTTCATCCCCTATTGTGGTAAATAATGCAATATAATGATGAAAAAAACTCTTAAAAATCAAAACCTTGTTAATGGTGAACCACCCCTTATGTTTATCAAGAAAAATAAAATTCCGATTTGAGTTTCAAGTAACTGGAAATGGGACAGTGTTTCATTCAACCCATAGTTATCTACTGCATTGCACCTCAATTGCCAGAGCAATTCTGTGTATTCCAAGACCAATTCAACTGGCCCACCCCCTTATATCATCACTCTGAACTTGTTCTAGAGATGAAAATTTAAAATGGTGGTGTGGGTGCTCTAAAATGTGTTTGGCCAGTGCATTCTTTGAATTGCCTTTTATGATGTTATATACATGCTGGTATATGCGTTTATATAATTTATTAATGTTTTTACCTATATAAAATTTTTCACATAGCTGACAAATCTCTGTGTACACCAATCAAATTTTGTTTTAGGCAAAGAACGGGGGTTGCAATGGGGGCAGCCTGCACCCCCTTATTTGCCAATATTCTCATACAATAGGAAATCAATTATGTCTTTAAACATGATTTATTTAAAAAATGTAAATTTTATGGCAGGTTCCTAGATGACCTTCTGGTGTTATGGGGATGGCACATCAGAACAATTGGTTGAATTTTATAACTATTTGAACACAAGTACTCACTTTTACCATGGAAAGTAACTATGTCCATCAACTATCTGGACGTTAGTATTAGCAAAGATTTGTACAATAAAAAAATTTCTTCAACTTTGTATAGAAAGCCTGCATACTCTAACACCCTGTTACATTTTGATAGTTGCCATCCAATTTACCAGAAGAAATCATTAATCAAGGGACAGGGTGTTAGAATTTCTAGGATGGTTAGTGAGTTGTCCAACTTTACTTATGAGATGTGACTACTTAGAGATATGTTGATTCAGAGAGACTATCCCACTAGCTTTATTGATCCTATTTTAGAGGAGGTTTTTAACAAAAGAAGGTTGGGGCAGATTTTTCCCCTCCTAGGTACTGGGGGTGATATGGATAAGACCCCCTTTAGGGAACATTCATAATGTTGCTCAACTAGGAAGGATGGATACCCATTATACCGATGCGATGTTGCTCACGTTCAATAGTGTATTTTTTTACATTAAACAAATTATATACAATAATTGGATAGTGTTGACATTAGATGACAAATGTAAATCTTTGTTTAATGAGAAACAGAAAGTGATTTACAAAAAGGATAGAAGTATTAAGAACATATTGGAATTCAACAGTATCAAAAGAGAAGTTGGACAGATGAAAAAAATGTGGACATTGTTCACAATGTCCACTTATTGAAGAGACCAAGAGAATACACATAAAAGGTTATGGGAATGTGCACCTCAATAAAAAATTCAACTGCCAGAGCAAAGGATTGGTGTACATAGCGATTTGTCAGCTATGTGAAAAATTTTATGTAGGTAAAACCATTAATAAATTATATAAACGCATATACCAGCATGTATATGACATCAGAAAAGGCAATTCAAAGAACGCACTGGCCAAACACATTTTAGAGTACCCACAACACCATTTAAAATTTTCAGCTCTAGAACAAGTTCAGAGTGATGATATAAGGGGTGAGCCAGTTGAATTGGTCTTGGAATACAGAGAATTGCTCTGGCAATTGAGGTGCAATGCAGTCAATAACAACTATGGGTTGAACAAAACACTGTCCATTTCCAGTTACTTGAAACTCAAATCGGAATTTTATTTTTCTTGATAAACATAAGGGATGGTTCACCATTAAGATGGTTTTGATTTTTAAGAGTTTTTCCATCATTATGTTGCATTATTTACCACACTAGGGGATGAAAAGGGTTACAACAACATAAAATAAAACAAAACATTTGAGGAAGGTTTCATGCAGCAGGTTGTCCCGTATAGTTTAGTACCAATGTTGTAAATGTATAGACACGCATCTAGTAAGTGTTTTTATTTACAATATGGTTTCATGTTATTAGTATTCAATTAGTAGACATAGTTTGTTTTTTATTAATAATGTATCTAAGATTTCATGGCTTATTAATTAGGTAATGGCAAATTTAGTCATGTTCATTTTAAAACATATAGTGAAGTTTTAACCAATGTATTGATTGCTTTAACATCATGTGACTGCATTATTTTGTATTTAACTGGCCAGGAATATGTGTGACTTTGTTAATGGATTCTGAAGAAGTCTAGGGGCGAACACCTGATGAAAGCGCTCGATTCATTAAAGAACTTGCTCAGCAGTCTCACGGACCTCTTTTTTATTAGTTTGGACTTTTTGAGTTGGAGGTTATTCTAAAAGTGTATTAGTTCTGGCTTAAGCACTTGGGCTTCAAGCCAGTTATTTTACATTAAGAAGGTGTGATCTGCACTCTTGAGAGGAGAGGATAGATCCTGCCTTTCTGAGCTGAGAGTTTCTGGTTAAAGGCTTATTGTGTCTGCTTATTTGAACTGTTTCTTTCTGAAATTGGTACGCCTTGTTTGCTGCAGCAAAGACTAAATTCAGACCTGCTGAATCTAGCTTTGTTTGTATAACTTGAGCACTAATCCAGACCATCTTTTTTTTGGAGAAGGTTCCCCTACACCCTAGTGGCAGGAGTGTGCAGTTAGAACTTCTGTGATCAAAGACTGCTGAAACAGGGCTCAGTTTTTAGTTTATTTGTTAATTGGTTAATTTGTTTAAATCAGTTTGCTGCTCATTTGCTACTGTTATATAAAAAAAAATACACTTTATGCATCGCCGCTTAGCTAGGGTTAAACTATTCCTGGCACCATAAAGTCTGCTCTTCATATTTTCCCTTAGAAGTAGCCATTTTTTTTAGTTTTAGCACTCAAATCTGTTTCTTTGAGCTCAGCACTTGTTCAGAACTCTTTGTAAGCACTAAATAAGCTACAAATTACTACAGCACTCAACTTTCCTCACTTGTCTAGAGGAAAACAGTTTTTGGTACTTAATAAATAAGCACCTATCCAGGCATGTCTAAGGGTCAGCTGCTGGTGTTTTCTCCTGTCTACCTGATGAATCTGAGCATCTTGGGGCAATGCAGCAATTGCCACATGTACACAGACAACCTTCTCCTCCTACCACCCAACACTAAAACCTGTGAGAAGCGCACTTATATAGCCAAACTGGAAGCAAAGCTCTCTTCACCCAAGACTAAACTAGACAGTCAAGAGCACCACACCACACTCATAACATGCTCCCTCAAAACCTACACCACCAAAACACACACATAGCAACACAAAACACACACCTACATTCGCAGAGGCTCTCAATAAAAATCTGCTCAAGCAACAGAGACCTCCAAAGCAGAAATGCAAGCAACCTCCAGCCCCCAACACAACACAAATGACACATAGCCCACAAACTCAGTGTGCCACTCAACCACAGCCCATAAGGCATAACAATGTACCCAACACTCTACTCATAGGTGACTCTAGTCAGGCACAATGATGTTCCACTCACCAGGCTAAACAAGGAGAAACTTACTGTCCGCTGCCTGTCTGGTGCCAGGATCCACCACATAAGGCATGTACTGAGGTCGTCACTCCACAAAAAGTACAAATATGACTGTCATTGTCCATGTTGGTATGACCTGAGACGTACCTCCCTGGACTACAAGAAAAGAGACATGGAGGAGCTCTCCGATCTTGTAGCCAAGGCAGGTATGACCCTAGCCCTGAGTAACATTCTGCCATCACCCAGAATTATACCACAGTACAAGGACAAAATGATCTACTTCAGCAATTGGCTAAGCTTCTGGTGTCATTCTAAGGGGATCCAGTATCTGTCTGCCTACGATGACATGATCGACAGACCACGATTCTTTGCCAGATATGGCCTGCACCTATCACCCTTGGGATTCCGGATACTGGCTTAGGCTCTTGCCACCCCTATAGTGCCTTTTTTAGGCAATTTTTAAATTACAAATTCACCACCGTAACTGGTACAAACAAGCAAAATTTGAGGGTAATGCTACTCAGTGCTACAAGTCTAAACCTCAAAATGCATTCACTTGAGATGCTCCTTAAAATGGAGAACATTGATCTCTGTGCAGTGACAGATACCCGGTTCAAGGCTCCAGAGAGCACCCCCCTGCATTCTTCTTCTTTCGGCTTTTCCCGGTTAGGGGTCGCCACAGCGGATCACCTGTCCGCTCATGATTGGCAGTGGAGTTTTACGGTGTCGAGTTGCCAGCCCGGCGCCCAACTTTCCACAGAAGGCACACACATGCACGCGCTCACACCTATACCCCTGTATTACCAGGCTGTAATTCATACCACACCTTTCGGCCACCTAGCCTGGACCGAAACACTAAAGGCGGAGGCCTGTCCATATTTATTAAGGATATCCACACCTCCAGGCTAGTTGCTCAGCGTAATGCATCCGAGATTATCCAAGTGCAACTAACTCTGGGCAAGACCGCAATCCAAGTTGTAACTTACTACAGATCCCCCACCATGCCTCAGGATTTTCAATCCTCATTTCTCGATACACTGAGAAATATTAGGGTACAACCCAGCACCCTAATAATGGGCGATTTCAACTACCCCACCATTAACTGGGAAAACTACTCGTGTACCAACTTTTTTGCTCAATGTTTTCTGGAATTCATAAATTCCAACGCCGGATCAACTTATCCACACACCTACCAGGGGCAGCAATATCCTTGACCTGGTCATTACCAACATGGGCAACCGGTGTTCCACACCAGAGGTCACTTTCTCATTGGTCTGATCCAACCACACGCTAATCAACCTAGACATCCACATCCCGTCCCCACTCCCATTAGGGAAACCACCGTAAAAAATTTCTCCAAAGCCAACTTCATGTTTCTTAAGACAGAAGTGGCAAATTTCACGACACCCATGCAGATGGACAGTAGAGGTACGACTGCTGAATCCTACACAAATGTACTTTATAAGCACTTATACGAGTTCATGGATCATGCTATCCCTAAGAGAACCAAGATTCTAGCCTCCAAAAAAAGGTAGCCAATCTGGTGGTTCCCTGCCATAAACAAACTCTACAACAGAAGAAAGAAACTGTTGCAAAAAAGAGTAAAATGACATGATTGGAGGAACTCCCTGGTCAGCCTCAGAAAGAAGCTGAGATGCCTCATAAAATCCTCCAAAGCTAGTTACGAAAACAAAATCGCCACTGATTCTAAAGACAACCACAAAGCATTCTATAGCTATGTCAAGAATCTCGATAACACTCAGATCTGTTACAGCACAATGGCACTAAATATACAATACCAACTGATATTGCCAACATCCTGTCAGATAGGTTCAGTGCTAACTTTATCCCCCCCACCCCCTAAAGGGCCCATTTCTATACCTGAAGAATACAAAGTTCATGTAATCACGGTTGTGCAGGTAAAACCACACTCTCCAAAGCCAAGAACACCGCATCCATGGGACCTGACAACATCCCAGGCTGCATTCTACATGAACTACAGAATGAACTGGCACCCCACCTAAGCAACATGCTCAATCATATCCTCACCTCAGGCTTTGCGTCCACTGAATGGTGCACAGCGGCTGTTATCCCACTCCCCAAAGGGGGAGCCACCACGGACCCTGGGAACTACCACCCCATTAGCCTAACGAGCCTGGTCTGCAAGGCCATGGAATGTATAATCATAGAACTTGTAAACAGACATTGGTAATCTCCAGACTCTGGACCCCACCCAGTTCGGGTTTGTAAAAGGCAGATCATGTCTCCTAAACCTGATACACTTCTTTGAAGCAGTCATCAAAAGCAGTAGAAGAGGGTAAGGTGGTTCTCACAGCCTACTTAAATCTCGCCAAGGCTTTTGACACCATCCCCCACTCTGGACTTATAGATAAACTCACTAAACTAGGTAGAAATCCCTATGTCACAGGATGGGTTGCCAACTGGCTCACTGACAGAACCCACACTGTGAAAGTAGCAGACTCCAAATCCGACTTCAGACCAGTGACAAGTGGAGTACCACAGGGTTCAGTCCTGGGTCCTCTCCTGTTTGGTATCTACTTTTCTGAAGTACAGGCTAATATAGTAGGTCTTTGGCTAACGAAGTTCGCAGATGACTGCAAACTAGGAACTATAATTGAAACTCCTAAAAATGTGGACATCCTACAAAAGGGCCTCACTTGACAGATGGCTGGTGTCAAAGCCATGGCCTCAAGCTCAATGCCAAAAAGTGCATTGTCATCGCCTTTGGTAAAAACTCTGTACCCATGAACTACCACATAGATGGTAGTCTACTTAACACTGAAAGTGTGTTAAGAGACCTTGGGACACAGGTGGGACAGTAGTCTCTTTTTTGATAACCACATCACCACAGAAGTCAGGAAATCCTTCTCCATGGCACACCTCATCTCAAAAGGTTTCTTATCCAGGAAAAAAGAGGTAATTGTTCCCCTCTACTTGTCACTCCTTAGACCCACTATAGAGTGCAGTGCCCCTTTTGGTATGTACCTCACAAGACATCTACAACTGGAAAGGCCACAGAAATACCTCACAAAGAGGATTACTGGCCTCAAACAGATGCCCTACGCAGACCGTCTCAAAAAACTCCAGCTTTACTCTGTCGCATATCGCCTACTCAGAGGTGATCTCTGCCTAACATACAAAGCTATGTCAAACCCAGAGCTGTTGGGCATGCTCCACTTAAAGAAATCCTAATCCCTCTGAGCTACACGCTCTAGGGACCTAAATCTTGTCACCGCAATAAACAGAACATGCTGGAGGAATAGATTCCTGTACCAGAGACTTCCCATATGCTGGAACAAACTACCTATATATATCAAACAAAGCTCCTCATTAGCACTCTTCAAGATAAATCTTGATGATTGGATGAGAAATAGGAAATTCACCACAGGGATCACCTCTGTGGCTCTGCTCGACTGGGGCACAGGAAAATAATTTTCTTGGGTGGCGAAAGCCAGGGTACCTTTTTGGCTAGGCTTGTATAGGCCCTAGGGCCGATAGCATAGTACCTACCTATGAACCTATAAAGGTTATATGAGAATATTGGTCAGTGGATGGTTGTAAGAGTATTAGACTTGATGAATAATTTATTTTTAATTACTCATGGATGCAGTGACATTGAATGTTTTTATCTAGAAAAACAATGTGTATTTTAAGAAAGAATCCACCTCCTTTGGTAATGTTTAATGCTATGCCAAGGGGGAAAGATAAGAGAACTAGAAGTAGAGCTTAGGTGTACTGGTTTGACATTTAAGGAATAAAGTAAAGGACTAGGTGCAATAGTTAAACCTGCAGGCATTGATTTTATTATGACAGAAGTGATAGTGTTCAAGATTACATTTAAAAAAAAAAAGAAGTGATAAAGTAAGGGGGAAAAGAACTGTTTTTTTTATGGAAAGTTTTCAGGCTATCCTTTAGATAGAAAATATATTTAATACATTTCCATGATTCTCAGGAAGTTGGGTAACATAGTAGGAATCCACATGTAATCAACATAAAATGGAAGTAAAACATCATTTGCCATAGTTTATGTAATATGGGGTTCAAAATTCATTCCTATGAAAAGAGGTATTGATAAGGTAAGGATTGGGTTTAAAGACTCCATTTGTATATTTGGATTCTTTGCACTTGTTTTGGATTCTGAAATATATAGAATATGAAAAATATATCAGGGTACAAATGTTACGTAGTACATACAGTGAGTTTTGGCAAAAATTCTCTTTGAAGAGAATTATGAATATAGACAACAGAAAACTATGGACTACCAAAGAAAAATGTGGAGAATAAAAATTATTAGACAAAGCAGAAGGTTGTGGTATAAGAAATTTTTTTGGAAATAAAATGTTGAACCTTGGAGAGACTTGCAAAGAAAAGCAAAAAACTGATGTAAAGAAAAAAACAAAACAATGTACAAAAATAGTATAAGCACACAATTATATGTCAATTATTGTTGAATAAATTACCTGTGAAAGTGGCTGTGCTGAGCAAAATAACAAATGAAAGATTGTTGTGTAATTTGGAGGACTCAATAGGAAATCATCTTTATTTTGTGAAGTAAATGTGTGAAAAACTGTTCAAAACTGAATATATTATAAGACTTGAAAGGTGTGAATATATTATATAGGCAATATGAAGGCTATAATCAAGATGAAATGGAGCAACTGTTTGTAATGCAGGTTGTCATGGACTTCAATTTATTTCTGGTTATGACAGAAAAATTGGGAAAAGTGTGTGTGTATATGTATATGCAAACACATATATAATGTGAATGAAATATAAATAATTTAGATAATGTGTGTGTAATGAATTTTATGATAAAGTAGTCTTACTCTGATAAAGTGCCATGGGATTTTCTAGATTCATCTGAATTACCACCATCACAACCAGACAGGACAATTGCTTACATCTCATCTGAAGGATGTAAACTCAGGTATTCACTCCCCCTACCCACACATTTTTACTGCACTGCAGTGTTAGTATTGTAAATTGAACTCTGTTACTGGCTGCGAGAATAGAACAAACCTGTTGAACCAGTAACACTAATTTTCTCTTCAGTTCTGTCACTGGTGAACAGTTTGCTAATTTTTTTCAGTCCTAGTGCTGTATCTGGGATAGATACACTAAGCAGTCCCCTTGACAGATATTGAGGTAGCAAGATTGTGTACTTCTTTTGAAGTACCAGTGGATGACAGTTCAGTAATTAATTTCCTACTTGGAAAAACAGTGAAGCAATTAATTTTCTATGTACTGACATTCATGTTCACTACATGAAGAATTGCTCTGTGTACTTAATCTAGCAGTTGGCTTGCTGAAATGTCATACAGTAGATTTACAGCACCTGCATTATTATACCTGTCAAACAGTTTTATTTTCCTTGGTATAAAATAACAGCAGTATGTCACTGATGGGAAAGAACTAAACCATTTTAATGTTTGTTGGCATGCTGTAACATCTCATTAAGCAACTGCTGATTTGGTCAACAAATGTAAGTGACTTTATAGTAGGGATGGCAGTTAATATGCTAGTGCAGATGTGTGTTATGGTTAGAATAGGAGATTAGTTAATGGGCTAGATCTAGTGAATATGAGGGTTCAGTTAAGGGTATAGATTATTTTTCAATAATACTTTTTATTGAAAATGTTATCACATATAATACACATAGCAAAAGTATCAAAGCATGTATCCATATCAGAACAAGAAACTTAAATAGATTGACAATGCTGTCATTAACAGTACATCTGACCTATACGTGGAAAAGAAAAAAGGGGGAAAAACTCAGGATGTCCACAACCAGTAATCCTTAATTCATTAGTATGATCTAACCTTAGACAACTCTGCTGATTTTTAACTTTTGTCCTATCCTCTTGGGCACTTAATTTTATAGTAATTACTGATATTATTTTTCAGGTAAGGGTTTATATTTTTAGTGTATTGAAGGTTGGGGTAAGAATAAGATTAAGATAAAGGCATACATTTAGTGTCGATTGTATCTGTATACATAATGAGTGTCGAGCTGTCTCTTGTAGTGGTAGTATTGCAGATTTTTTTTAAGGTAGGGTGCACAATTAGGGTTACTTTGTATTAAGGTAGGGCAAGGGAACGAAGCCTAATGATGTATCTTAAGTTAAAAACAGAAAAAAGAAACTTTACATAACACTGCCACTATTCAGACAAATTTGATCTGATTGTTTGGTAGGGTTGTGGTTTGTAGATCAGAAAAGGAAATTTGTTTTTTTGAATTTTTTTATCTACTTTTTTCACTTATTTATGTTGTTGTTATAAATGGTACACATATTTTGTTAGATGTTTTGTGTGTCAAACTTTTATCATGTTAACTATTTCGCCTATAATCCTATTCATTTAGTCTGTTGCTTTTGTTGACTAGGGTAATCTGACTCTGCTTTGGCAGCCCCTTTTCAGTGAATGCCTGGGGCAAGAAGCTCCATTAACAAAACAGGCAATTTTATACAACAGAGAAAAATGTTAAACTTAAAATCACAATATGAGCATACAATAGATGAAAGTCAGCTACACTAGAGAAAATTTTCAATCAGTAAAATAGATTCACTACATATTAAATGGCATATTTTAGTGAGGTTTAAAATATCAAATTACAGTTTTACATTTATGAGTAGGAAAAATAAGAGAGAGCAGAGTAAAAAGCAGTGATGATGTGATAAGAGTAGAAAGCATAGAATAGGTGGGAAAAGGGGAGTAGTGTCTATATTTGTTAGATGATGTAGAGAATAGAAAGTTGTATTAAAGTTGAGGTAGATGTAAAAGATAGTGAGACTGAGAATAATTTTGCTGGAGTGATATCTTGTTAGGGGTAAGCAGAGACAGTAGAAATGGCAGTAAGAGCAAAGGGATAGAAGACGGTAGGAAATTTACATTGAGAATTTGCTTTGTTAAAGTATATAGAGGTTATATAGGTGTGTAATGGCCAAGATAATCTAGCCTGCGGAGCTGCAGGAGCAGAGCCAAGTGGTTTTAAAGTGCTGTTTTAACAAGTGTTTAAATCTACATAAGGTTGGCTTGATGTCTAATGGGGGGGTGGGATAGAATTCCAAATTTTGGATACATAGTTTTAGTAGGAAAGAACAGCAAAGTTATGGGCTTTAGCTATGAGTAACAGGGATTTGTCCATGAAACACAGTGATTGTGCAGAGGTGTAAGGTTTCACTAAGGCTTGGAATGCAAGCCAATTTTGAGGTTTGTAGATTATGAACAGTTGCTAACTAGATGATCAGATGCCTAGAACTTCCACAGTATATTTCTAATTGTTTTAAGGCTAGGCGGTGGTGGGACTTAGCAGATTTTCTAGTGGCAAATTTAGCTATCTTGTCGTGTCATTATTCAATCTTTATTAGTAGTGATTGCTGAAGGTTGGTAAAAATGGGGGCAGTATGTATTGGTGACAGTAG